>NW_027397080.1:29760979-29840168 GCF_003265705.2 Callorhinus ursinus
TCTGTCAAATAAATAAATAAAATCTTAAAAAAAAAAAAAAGAAGGTAATTTTGTCCTAAATAAGATAGTTATTTAGAAAGAAACGGCTTGGGACAAAATCTGAATGCAAAAGAAAGTTGTAGGAGGTTTGTGAAGGGAAATCTTTGGAAAGGAATTTTAGGTGTGGTCAGGATGGACTAAGATCGAAATGAATGGATTTTAAAGGCACATTGGCATAAGATTGAAAGTCTGCTTTCTCTCTGTTCAAAGAGACAAGTTTTCTTGAATTATTGGTCTGCTTTTGATAAGAAAATGTAAACAAAGGGTTTTTTTTTTCTCTTTTGTCTGTCCACAAAAGCAGTTTCTATGTTTTGCCTGTATCAGGTCTTTGACGATCCCTAATCCTATTCAGGCATGTGTTTTAAAACTTTAGCAACTTCCCCAAGATTTAAATCATAAATGAAGTCTCTTTGACTCATTAGGCCTTTTTATTTGGTATGTTAAGTTATTCTTAAACAAATGATAAGCCTTAGGTTAACATGTGGGTAAATGCTCTAACTATTCTAGAGATGATATGCAATTCCTAAAGTTATAAAGTTTTAATATAAGACCATTACTTAATTTTGGCTAAGTGTTTTGTGTCACAGAAATAACTGAGTTTCCTTGTCAATTGCATCATAATGAATTCTCAGATCATTAACAGTGTCCATTTCTGAGTTTTTGTCATTTATAATTGTTCTTATTCTCTTGCAAAATGAGTTTCATCTTCAAGGAGTTTCATAAAAAGGACTTTTAGGACAAATACAGGTATTCAATATCTTTAAGACCAAAACTGAAATGGGTAAGAATCGCCAGAACTAAAGCTGCAAACTAAACAAGAAATAATAACATGGGACTAAGTGAATCGGGGAAAATGATTATAGTTTTTTGTTACCTCTTGGTTGAAACACTGCTGGTTCTCTAATATTTACTCCTCCAGATTAAGGAAACTTTCTCTTAAGATATCTATGACTTACAGAAACGTGATAAACAAAGCATTTAACTTTTCTCTCTACCTGAACCCTGTGATTCAAAAGGTCTCAGTGAGTATTCTTTCTTCTATGGCAATCGTAATCATTTGCATAAATTCAATAAGAATCTGTTCTCCTCGTAACAGGACACCCTTGGAAATGCTGGTTTTAGCAAGGCTTTGACTGGAATGTCATATTTGAGAGAGATATGCATAGACTCAGATATGACCAAACAGCTTTGAGGAACTAAGGTTGACTTTATGAAACTTGGAGCCATAAAGCCCCTTGGCCTGATCCCTTGCTTACTGAGTTCCCAGCAGCCTCACCAGGTGAGTAAAGAATGTCACTTCCTGGCAGGTGCAGGAACCTCAGGATATATTGGGGACCTCATGAAGAGGAATCTGCCCAAATCTACAGGTATTGCAGGCATGTCTGATAGCAAGTACTTGGCTTGGCTTCTGGCCTGGCGAGGCTACTGAAAGTTCAACTTAGAGATTCCTTATAAAAAGTTCCAGCAAAGCAGATGCTAAAGATCTATATGATCAATCACTATTCTTGCTGAGCTTACGTAAATAACTGGGCCAATTTTGTTAAAACTGGACTTGTTTTTCAAATAAATTAGTCCTGGGGCGCCTGGGTGGCTCAGTTGGTTGAGCGACTGCCTTTGGCTCGGGTCATGATCCTGGAGTCCCAGGATCGAGTCCCAGGATCGAGTCCCGCAACAGGCTCCCTGCTCGGCAGGGAGTCTGCTTCTCCCTCTGACCCTCCCCCCTCTCATGTGCTCTCTTTCCGTCTCTCATTCTTGCTCTCTCAAATAAATAAATAAATAAATAAATAAAATCTTTAAAAAAAAACAAATAAATTAGTCCTGATTTGGCACTTTCTGATTAAAAATGAGGGTTATTTTAGAGAGAAATTGTTTCAGTAACTCACCTTTGTAGACGTTAAATTCTAGATCTGATTGTCTTTGAATGTTGTTTGCCTAAGCTAGACAACTTGTAACTTCAGAGAAATAGCTTTTCTATTTCTGCCCTATAGCTCATATAAAGATAATCTTATCTGTTATTCTGTGTGGATGACAGGACCCCATGGGCATGTGAGTATTTAAACAACCATTACCAACCCAGCCAAACTTCCAAATTTAAAATGATGGTGGACGTGGTCAGTGTTACATTGATATGACCACCTAGCATCCATCTTCGAGACTGAAGGATGTTTGGCGCATGGAAGCTCTTAATAAGTACATGCTCAAAGCCCTAAATGACACTCAAAATAGCATTTCTCTTAAATACAAATGTGTAAAGCAGCTTTATAAAATAGAATGGCTTTAGATGTTTTAACTGTTGCACAAGGTAGAACTTCCACTATCATAAAAACAGAATGCTGTGTATACGGTCCAGATGACCACAAATGTTTCTGGGTTTCTAACTGACATGAATACTCAAGTTGGCGCTTTTTGCCTTAAACTCCTGGACTGGAAGAACATTATGGCCAACTATGAAGGATCTCTTTACTGGACTTCTCATTCTTATAGTCATACTAATGATAGGGAAAATCTGTGTCCTAAGACGGCCGACTGAGCCAGCGAGAGAGTCCCAGTCCTTGCCCCCCGGGCTCTTCCAGGTTCTTCTCCCTGCTCTCCTTCCCGCCCACCAATCCGGGTTCTTCTCCCTGCCCCGCTTTGCGCACGCGCTAAAAGTGCCAGTATGCGGAAGTAGCAGTGTATAAATTGCCCCTGTTGTTTGTGCTTGGGGCTCAGACCTTTGGAGACCACGCTCCTCTGAGCCCTCTGGCGTTAAGTAAACCTCCGATCCTCCAAGATCTCCGGGTGCCGCTTGGTTCTTCCGTTGGGCGATCCAGTCCAGGTTCGGGAACATTTGGTTCCCTGACCGAGAAACCCAACCGCGCTGGCCTACTGTTGCCACTGGTTTGGGGGCAACGGCGGGGCGGTGGCGGAACGAAGGACCAAGGGATCGTAAGGGAGAAGGCGCGCCCTGCCTAATTTTTGTCAGTCTCCTGCCCTGGTCACCTCGGGCCGGCCCTGCTCTGCTCTTCCCACCAGACTCGAGAAGACCTGGCAGGTGAGGACCTGGTCCCGACGTTGGATTCCGGTAGGGCCTGGGGCCCCAGGACCCAGACAGGCCCACCCCCACTGGAGTGGAAGGGGAGCCTGATCACCTCCCAGAGACCTCTTAGAGGTCTCACAGGTAGGGATTCCGAGGGAGGGAATGTAATAACTTCTGGAGTGTGAATGTGTGAGTGAGTGTGCAGTCCGTCCTGGCTTGCTCAAGCAGACGGATTCCGTGACTCGATGGGCGGGCACCCTTAAGGTCCCCAGAAGCCTATGGAGTCTGAGTGGGCCCGTCAGTGATTCCGTGGTGAATGGCATACAGTCTATGGTGGCATCGGAATAGTTTCCGATCATAAGTCGTTGCTGAGACCACTATGGCTAAGCCCTCACCTAAGCTCCTTCAGGACACGGCCGGATGGGCATCTGATTGGTCTCCTCACCTCAGGAGGCACCCCCCTTTTGTCTCTGCGCCACTGCACACGGGGACATCACCGTGGGGTCAGGGCAGAGGAAACCTATGGTTCTAAAGACCATGATCAAAAATTTCAGGAAGGGGTTTTCAGGAGACTATGGAGTCAGGATGAACCCTGGCAAGTTGAGAACCCTATGTGAATTGGAATGGCCCACCTTTGATGTCGGGTGGCCTTCAGAAGGGACATTGGATGTCCCAATGATTCATCGAGTATGGTGAGTCATAACAGGAGAACCAGGACACCCTGACCAGTGTCCGTACATTGACTCCTGGCTAGGAATTGCTCAGCCCCTTGCCCCCTGTGTGCAATTTGCTTGCAGTAGGCAGGGACAGGCCAGGGTCTTAATCGCCTCATCCAAGCGACCTAAAGAAAATCAGCAAAAGCCCCAGTCTCCACAAATCCTAGCTGGAGATCCGAGGACAAACCGACCCTGCCCCCATTGTATGTACCCCCAAGACGGGCTACACCTGGCCCTTCAGCTCCAGACACTCCACCGCCATCAGTTTCACCGGTGCCCCCAGGCCCAGAGGATCCACTGGCGCCCCCAGGCCCAAAAGATCCACGTTCTCCAGGACCAGCAGCCAGGCTGCACCCCAGGCCAAGTGCAGGCGCCCTCCAAATGCTGGTTTGAGAGATGCGGGAACCCGAGAGGCACAGTGAAGACGGGACGGTCCAGCCCGGCAGTTCCATGATGTATTATCAGCCCTTCTCCACCACCGACCTCCTCAACTGGAAACATAACACCCCATTCTACTCTGAGAAACCGCAGGTTATGGTAGACCTCATAGAATCCCTCTTCCAGACTCATCGGCCAACCTGGGAAGACTGCCAACAGTTACTCTGCACCCTGTTTAACACAGAGGAAAGGAGGAGAATAATGAAACGTGCACGGCAGCACCTAGAAGAGCACACATGCTGCCTGGGCTCATACGGCCGCACCCGAAAAGCACCCAGCATGGGCCTTCACCACAACCAAGGGACAGGCCCACATCCACCAGTACCAGGAGGCCCTCCTCCAGAGAATCCGGGCAGGAGCTAAGAAACCCACGAACATGACTAAGGTACCCTCGGTCACTCAACAACCAGGGGAGTACAGATGGATATCCACTCCATCTGACCCCGAGGCACAGGAAAGCCAACAGATGGTAAACATCTCCTTCGTGGCTCAGGCCACCCCAGACATCAGAAAAAAACTTCAGAAACTAGAGGGTTTTGCCGGGATGAACATCACCCAACTAATAGATTGCCAATAAGGTCTACATGAACAGGGAAGTCGCAGCCGAATGGGAAGCCGACAAAAAGCTGAAAAAGAAAGTCAGCCTCCTCGCCACTGCCCTGAAAGAAAAGGACAACACAAAGACAAGACCCCAACGACCGAAAGGGGGAACCCAGAACCCCCTTGGCAAGGGATCAATGTGCCTAGTGTAAAGAGAAAGGGCATTGGAAAAAACAAATGGCCCAACCAGGAAAAGGCTCAAAGGCCCAGCTGCTACCAGGAAGAACCCCGAGAGGAGGACTTCATAGGCCTTGTGGGAATGGACTCAGACTGAGAGGGACCGGGCTCTTTCCTCCTTGGTCCCCGTGAGTCCATGGTGAGAATGAAGGTGGGGGGCCAACCAGTGACTTTTATGGTTGATACTGGGGCTGAGCAGTCTGTTGTCACCTCCCCAGTGGCCCCTTTCAGCAAAAGGACTGTGACCATCCTTGGAGCCACCGGGATGTGGGCGATACAACAACCCTTTTACCAGGCTCGCCAGTGTGAACTCGGGGGCCACAAGGTCCGACATGAATTCCTTTATCTGCCCGATTGCCCCATCCCTCTCCTGGGCCGAGACATACTCTCCAAAGTTAGGGCTCAGATAACCTTTGAGCCCACTGGACACACTAGCCTCTGACTGAACCCAAGGCAAGAGGAGACGGGGTCTCTAACACTAGCAATTACCATGCCAAGGGAAGAAGAATGGAGGCTATTCTGTGCCCAGGCCCAACCGAGCGGCCCGCCAGAGTTCAAACTTGCCTTCCCTTCAGTATGGGCTGAAGACAACCCACCTGGACTAGCCTGGAATTGGGCCCCTATCATTGTTGAACTGATCCCAGGAGCCCAGCCTCAGAGGCAAAGGCAGTACCCCCTTCCACAAGGGTCATCATCTCCCTGCCACAGCCCCAGACAAAAAGGGGCCTACGAGAATTCCTGGGGGCTGCAGGATTCTGCCGCATCTGGATCCCTGGGTTCTTGGCAATAATAAGACCCCTCTATGATCTCTTAGGGGGACCAGATTGAGAACCCCCTGCCTGGACTGAGGAGCAGAAGCCACTTTCACAGAGATAAAGACCACCCTAGGGCAGGCTCCAGCCCTGGGCCTACCAGATGTAGAAAAACCCTTCAATCTCTTTGTGCATGAAAAGGAAAAAATAGCGCTTGGGGTACTCACCCAGACTGTTGGACCCTGGCAACAGCCAGTTGCTTACCTGTCAAAGAAGCTGGACCCTGTGGCAGCGGGATGGCCGCCATGCCTCAGGACACTGGCAGCCTCAGTCCTACCCATCAAGGAGGTGGACAGACTTACCCTGGGGCAAGACTTAACCTCAAGGTCCCTCATGCAGTTGTGTCCCTCATGAACACACAGGGACACCACTTCCTTTCCACCTCTTTGCTAGCACAATACCAAGGGCTCCTCTGCGAAAACCCGAGGGTCACCCTCGAAACAGTTAAGGACATTAAATCCAGCAACCTTTCTCCCCATGGAAGAAGGGGAACCAGACCATGACTGCTCTGAGGTGACTGATGAAGTCTACGTGAGCTGTCCAGATCTGCGGGATCAAGCCATAAAGAGTCCAGAGCTCAGGGCGCCTGGGTGGCTCAGTTGGTTAAGCGACTGCCTTCAGCTCGGGTCATGATCTTGGAGTCCTGGGATTGAGTCCCACATCGGGCTCCCTGCTCAGCGGGGAGTCTGCTTCTCCCTCTGACCCTCTTCCCTCTCGTGCTCTCTGTCTCTCATTCTCTCTCTCAAATAAATAAATAAAATCTTAAAAAAAAAAAAAAAAGAATCCAGAGCTCATGCTGTTCAGTAATGGCAGCAGTTACCTACAAGAGGGTGCCCAGAAAGCGGGTTATGCAGTAACCACAACCACTAAAGTCCTAGAAGCTAAGGCATTACCAGCTGGATGGTCAGCTCAATGGGCTGAATTATATGCCTTAGTCCAAGCCCTCACCCTTGGTGAAGGCAAATGAGTCAACATCTACACTGACTCTCGGTATGCCTTTGCTACTGTACATATACACGGAGCCATCTACAAGGAAAGGGGCCTCCTAACCACCACAGGAAAAACAGTCAAGAACAAGGAGGAGATACTGAGACTCCTTGAAGCCGTCTGCACTGTAAGGGACACCAGAAGGGAGATGACTCCCATAGCTCAGGGAAATCGTCTGGCAGATAAGGCAGCCAAGACCTCAGCCAGTGATAGACAGAGCCCCTTCCCTCACCATGGCCCTAACACCCCCGGAAGAAGTCCCTCCGCCCAGTTAACACTGAAAAGGAAAAAGAATGGGCCATGGCTGAGGGAGCCACCCTGACTGAAAAGGGATGGTGGATGATGCCAGATGGGCACATCTTTGTTCCAACAGCAACTGGAAGGCATCTAGTCAAGGAATACCACCGACTCACTCATCTGGGGAAAACTGCATTAGAAGCTCTTCTCAAGATGCACCACTACATCAGTCAGCTGCCGGCACTATGCCGAGCAACGAGTGAACGGTGCCTAACATGTGCTAACAATAATGCTCGGTCTGCACCACAGCCCCCGCCAGGTGTCCAGAGGATGGGAGCAACCCCCTTCGAAGATCTAGAGGTAGACTTCACGGATGTGCAGCTGAGCAGGGGGTTCAGCTATCTCCTAGTAATAGTATGCACATACTCTGGGTGGGTTGAAGCCTTCCTGACCAGGACGGAGCAAAGCCAGGAAGTAGCTAAAGTCCTCTTGTGGGAGATCGTGCCCCAGTTCAGCCTGCCATTGACAATCCATAGTGACAATGGACCCACCTTTGTGGCAGACATTGTACAGGTATTGACCAGATCTCTCAACATCACCTGGAGACTCGACACTGCTTACCGGCCCCAAAGTTCAGGGAAAGTAGAGCAAATGAATCACACCATCAAGTGAACCTTAGCAAAGTTTTATCAGGAGACTAACCTCCCATGGCCGGATCTGCTACCCCTAGCTCTCCTGCGTGCTTGCTGCACCCCCAGGATGTCAGGTTTCTCCCCATCCGAATTAATATATGGACGGCCTCCCCCATGCTTGCTTGGGAAGCCTTCCGGGAAACTTGCATCAGGTTGGAGATAAAGGGATAATGGAGCAGGTTCAGGCCCTGGGGGCCACCCTAAATAAATTTAAAAAGTACACCATTGAGAGGGCCCCAATCTCCTTTGGGTCTCAGGTACACTCCTTCCAGACAGGGGACTCAGTTTGGAAAAAAGACCCCCTCAAACCGCAGTGGACAGGGCCCCACACTGTTGTTCTAACTGCCCCTACTGCCCTCAAGGTCTCAGATGTCACCCTGTGGGTCCACCATTCTGGAGTGAAGAATGCTCATCATTTGGACGAGGAGCTGCGCCAGTGGAGAGTCCAGCCAGACTTCACGAACCCGCTCCGGCTTCACCTTCGACGAGACCCCACCAACTGATGGACACCTGCTCCCCGTGGCCCCTGGCTCTCATCGGTGTGATTTCCCTCATCTTGGGAGTCGGACTCTACACTGTTGCCCCTCCTGACTGGACTTTCCCCCAGAGACTTACTGTTGTCATTGCTTATTGGGTGTCCCTAGGGTGTATTACTGCACTTACTTGTCCACAGGTTTCATCTGCTGACGGGTTAGCCGTGATGGCTCCCTCTACCTAAGGTCAAAGATCCCACTTTTACTGGCCTCGATCCTCCAAAACAGGCATGGGCTCGACTTGCTCACGGCTGCGCAAGGGGGGCTCTGGCTCTTCTTACAGGAGGAATGTTGTTTCCATGCTAGTGAGTTGGGGGTGGTCCAAGAAACTCTGACCCAATTACAGGAACGAGTACATCGCCACTGGGAAACACTCCAGCGGACACCTTGGTGGGATACCCTCTCACAGTGGTTCCCTTGGTTCGCCCCCCTCGTCGGCCCCCTCCTATTGCTTCTCCTCATAGTAGCATTTGGGCCTTGTATTCTTAATGCCCTTACTAGGTTTATCACTACTCAAATTGCTAAAATCAGACTCCAGTTACTCCTTACTCACCGTCGCCCCTCAGAAGATGAAGATGATGCCCTCTAAACTAGGTGTTTAAAGGGGCATCAAAGGGGAGAATAAGGAAAATCTGTGTCCTAAGATGGCCGTCCGAGCCAGCGAGAGTCCCAGTCCTTGCCCCCAGGCTCTTCTGGATTCTTCTCTCTGCTCTGCTTCCCGCACACGCCAAAAGTGCCAGGTATGCGGAAGTAGAAGTGTATAAATTGCCCCTGTGGTTTGTGCTCGGGGCTCAGACCTTTGGAGACCACTCTCCTCTGAGCCCTCTGGCCTTAAGTAAACCTCCGATCCTCCAAGATCTCCGGGTGCCGCTTGGTTCTTCTGTCTGGGCGATCCAGTCCAGGTTCCGGAACATTCATCTTAATGCATTGTCTTTTTCAGTATCTCTCCGCTTGGTGTCGAGATTCCACTCCTACAATGCCCTCTTGTAACTCCGCGATGTGTTCCCCAACTGACCAGTAATTGACCCATAGGTAGGGACATCTCTACGCCTCTATTCAGCAGGAAGACGTTACAGAACATGCGACCTTCCACCTTCACCACCTTCCATCTAACCACCTTAAAGATTTAAGGGTCAAAATTGTATAGGGCAGGGAATGATGAGGGAGCAGAAGGCTAGCTGAAGACAGAGCACAAGCTGACACGCTGCAGCCTCCCCCCACCCCCAGCGTGGGAAATGTGTGGCCTTCTTCCAGGGATGTCCCAACTATCTTAATGTTAATACCTTGCTAGAAGGGAAAACAACGTTACCTTGACAACGACAAGACCTTTGGTATCTTGTAGGTTGGTCCTCTTTAGCATATGAAAGTTCTTTTGAAACCTCCCTTTTCCTTACTTCCCCCAAGTCCTGAGTATAAAATCACCACTCCTCGAGACCCCAGTGCCACAGCTCTTTCTGCCCACAGCTCCTGTCCCTGGTCTTTAATAAACCACCATTTTGCACCAAAAAGAAAAGAAAGATTACTCACCACATAATTCTCAAATCTGGTGTCCATCTGCCAGCTCAGCTAATCCACTTACTACCTGATTTCGACCCTGAAACAATTTCATAGTCTTTCTGTTTGGGGTCACCATATCTAATTGGACCCACAATTGCCCTTTCTCTGGCTCTAACGTCACTGCTTCTAAGGTCAAACTAACAAGTCGGTTTCTGTTAGTTGAAACAAAAGTTAGATCTGATGCTCAGACTTTAATTTCCTCTTGAATTCTGTTACTTTCTGAAGTCTATAAGCTCCTTTCAGGCATAGACCTTTCCTCAGCTATTGTCCAGGGAGCCCCTAAAGCCCAGCGTAGAGCCTAGCTCACCGTGGGCACTCCTGACTTCCCTTACCCCACGCTGACTCTGTGATCCAGCAGTTCCACCCGTCTGAACTGGTCACTCCCTCACAGGCCTCCCTGAAACTATCCCTGCGTTCCTTGTGCTTCTCAGCCAAACGCACCCTGTCTGTACTTGCTCACCTCCCCTACTTCCACACCCCCAGCGTGCTGGCTCAGCACCAGCCCTGCCCCTGAACCAACCTCACCGAGGCAGAATGATCCAGCTTGACTTACTGCTGCCTCGGGCATCTCAGTGAGTGCCCACCACTCCCCGGACTCTGAAACGTTTCCTGCCTTTGTTTCCTGGCTGCCCCCCTGTTTCTCCAGCCCCTCTGGCCACCCCTGCTAGTGTACCCCTTTGGGCCTTAGGTTTCTCTCTCCTCACTTGGAGCACAATGTCCCTGGGGCACCTGGCTGGCTCCGTTGGTAGAGCATGCCACTCTCGATTCTGGGGCTGTAAGTTCGAGCCCACCCTGAGCGTAGAGATTACTTATAAATAAACACAATATCCCAGACAGTCTCATCCATATGCAGTTTATGTGCTTCACATCATCTCATCCTCTCCTGATGGCCTGGCTTAAACTGGGCACAGGTCCCTCAAGATCCAGAGCTCATTCTTCTGTGTTGCCTTCTGATTGGCTCCTACCTTCCTTCCTACAGCCGCCTGAACCCCAAACAGGGCATCTCCCTTGACCCCTCCCCTTCCATCTTCCCTACAGCTCATCGGCTCATTGACCACCTTGGACTATGAGTCTGGGTCCTACATGATTAGCTTTTTCTCTCCAGCCCCGAGTCCATTCACTGTATTTGAGACTTGGGCTCCAGGTACTCCTGATCGTCACCACCTCACGCTGGGATTTCTAGCAGTGCTTTCTAAACTGGCTCCCGAATTGCATCCCCCACCTAGAGCCTTTTCTCCCCTGTGCATTTGGGGTTCCCTTCTGTGAGCCAGCCTGGCTGTGCAGATCTGCTTAGAGCCAGGCACCATCTTCCTATGACTTTGGGGACAAATCTTAGCTCTGTCGCCCAGCCTTCCAGATTCTTCATGAAAGGGCCCCTGCCTGCCTTCCAGCCTCCTCTGATAGCTCTTACCATTCCATCCACATACACTCCTGCTCCAGCAACAGTCTTTCAGTTCCTCAAACGTCCCTCCAACTTTCCCCTAACTTTTTACCTGGAATGCTTCCCGATGCTTCCTGCCCGCCTGTGCTTCAGTTCTAAGCCTGGAGACCACCTCCGCTACCCCTGACCCCTGCTGCCACTTGCTCATCCCCAAAAGTCAGGCTTCCCCTCCTGAGTTCTCATAGCTGCCTCTACTTATCACGGCGGTTCCGATGCTTGTTTTGTCTGTTTCCTCACTAGACCTTGAAGACGGAATTACATCCTGTTCATTGGTGTGTCCATGTTGCACCTAGAAGGCTTTCAAATACTTCTTCAAATAATGGGATACACTAAATTTAGAAGGAAAAAAAGTCAGGGTTGTTGGACAGGTTTATTGAAACAGAGCCGTTTTGCCCCAGTTAGAGTAAATGGCTTCTGGTACAGGCTGTGGGACATCTCTCCGACCACAAGTTCCCATCGCCAAACCAGGACAGACGAACATCTGTTCATGTGGGGATAGATTTCAACGTTAAGCTGCAGTCACACATGGGCTCTGTGGCTGGATACAGCTCAGGCTCTCTGGAACGTCTGTTTGCACACTTGGCCTTCACAGAACATTTCCTAGGGACAAGGAGGTATAAGAGGAGAAAGAAGATGAGTGGGTATGCAGGCTATTATTGTTATTTATTACTCGCAACACTTCTGACTCCAGATATGCGGTGTCTTTTCCAACTGGGTGTCCAACAATTCAATTCGATTCTGACACTAATGACCCAGAGCTAGCGCACACCCCACAGGTTAAGTAAGGCTCAGTCCCGAAAACTGTTCCCACTTCAGACATCTGTTCCGAGTCCCAGGCCACCCGAACTTCTGACGGACCAGCTATGAACGGGATTCCCATGACCCCCTCCTCAGGTTCAATAATTTGCAAGAACGGTTCACAGAAACACTCTTTACATTTACAGGCTTATTATAGAGGATACAAGTCAAGAACAGCCAAATAGATGCATGGGACACAGTACGGGGGTGCGTGTGCGGACCGTCCATGCCCCTTCCAGGAGTGATGCTGTCCCAGCACATCAATGTTTTCACCGACTAGGAAGCTCTCCAAACCCTCGCGTTTAGGGGTGTTTGTGGAGGTTTCGTTACATAGGCATGATTGATTAAATCTTTGACCATCTGGGAGACCCCAACCACCAATCATCTCATTAGCCTATAGGAGACACTCATTAATTACTCTGGAGATTCCGAAGGTTTTAGGAGCCATGTATAAAGACCAAATACTTATTTTATATTATATCACAGCATAGCAAGATTGCCCTGTGAGTATCCTCAGAGGAAGGCTCCTTCTATTCTCTGCTTGGGCAGAGTTCATGGATATGCCAAGAAGGATGCATGCAATTTGAACATTACTTCTTACAGCCAACTCACCTGTATAGCCTCAAACATATTTGTGTTTTCCTTGAGGTTCCATATTACATTTTTGTGATGGCAAGTTTCTTAATTTTGTTTCTATTGTCAGAAGAGTATAAGATTTATCAATCTAGAATCAAAATATCTTTTTTTTTTTTCCCAGAGAATGCTCCACACCCAACCCGGGGTGTGAACTCATAACCCCGAGATCAAGAGTCACATGCTCTATGTCTGAGCCAGCCAGGCGCCCCCAAAATAAAAATATCTTCAATGCCTTTGTAATCGAAAGACCACCCATGTCCAATTTTAAGATAAGTGCTCTAATTTTGTTTTCGTGGGTCTGGCTTAGATTTCTGTACATTAAGGCAAAAAGGCATAGAGTTGAAAGCACACATTTTTATCAGATCTGGATTTGAATCTCTACTTGGCAGCCTTGGGGAATTTCTAAATCTCAATCTCTTCATTTGTAAATGGAAAAAATAGTGTCCCTTTCACAGGATTGTTTTGAAGACCAAAATAGATAATGCATACAAAGATTTAGCACAGTAATTGAGCAAAAAATCATCACTCGAAAAAAGTAAGCCATTATAATATATATGGCAAGAAGCAATTTTCATTTAAAAAACCATAATTAGGGGCACCTGGGTGACTCAGTCGTTAAGCGTCTGCCTTCGGCTCAGGTCATGATCCCAGGGTCCTGGGATCGAGCCCCGCATCGGGCTCCCTGCTCGGCGAGAGGCCTGCTTCTCCCTCTCCCACTCCCCCTGCTTGTGTTCCTGCTCTCGCTCTCTCTCTGTCAAATAAATAAAATCTTTAAAAAAAAGCCATAATTAAGCCTTGATGTACAATTTTATACCTTCTCTCTCACTCTTTTTTTAAGTAGGCTCCACGGCCAGTGTGGAGCCCAATGTGGGGCTTAAACTCACAACCCTGAGATCAAGACCTGAGCTGAGATCATGAGTCAGACGCTTAACCGACTGAGCCACCCCAGCGCCCCTATACCTTCTAAATTATATTTCAAAATTATTGATCAGCTTGAGCTGTAACTAGTATGTTCATGAAGCGCTGGTGGCATCTGCAAGGAGACGATCTTTCGCAAGTAAGGCAACTAAGTAGAGAGCGGCAGTGATGTGAATGCCTCTGACAACACTCCTCTCTGTGAATTCTTCCTCAGGAAATAAATCCACGGATGCAAAAGGCTCTATTTACATAAAGTTAAGCAATAGCAGAAAACACCCTAAAAACAATACTCCTGGACACTGAGACTATGGAAATGTTTTCTAAAAATGAATAGTTCACCAACCTGGTAGAATACTAGGAAGCCAGTTTGCTACCTTATTTTATGTATATAAAATATATATTAAGGTAAATGTAATATATGTATGTATTATATTAGGAACTGTATTTTTTTCTTTTTAAAGGTTTTATTTATTAATTTATTTGAGAGAGAGACTGAGAGAGAGCACAAGCAGGAGGCGGGGAGAGGGAGAAGCAGGCCCCTCACGGAGAAGGGAGACTGTCCCCGGGCTCCATCCCAGGACCCTGGGATCATGACCTGAGCCGAAGGCAGACGCTTAACCGACTGAGGTACCAAGGCGCCCCTCTATATTTTTTTCAGTTAGTACATGATGAATTCAACAGGAAAATTATTTTGAAACCTGGAATATGTTCTGTCGTAAATGAAAAAGACTACTTCACCAGGCACTGGAAGGTAACATGCCAAGTTGAAAACAGTGGGTTGGAATGGCGGGAACACTGTCATGGTTTAATCCTGTATCATCTCATGGGACGTAAGAACAAAATGTGGCAAGTACCAGGTGAAGTTTGTCCCCTTCGATCCAATGGGTCCAGCCTCTGTTCTTCTTCTCCCCCTTCTGGACACAGGTGAGTCTGTCATTGTCCCAGGTGACCAAGCTCTGCATGAGACAGGGGAGAAGAGGTTGGTTTGCTATGGCAGGCTCCTCAACGGGTACTAGGAAGGCCCAGTTAATCTTGCAAAATCAAGAGCCTATGTTATCATTTGAATTTTTTTTTTTTTACCTTGCATTTCTTGTTATCCAGGCCTTTATTATCCTCATCAAATTCTTCTCCAACTTTAAATGTAACAAGGTAGTTCCTCAGGCTGCTGTATGTGTGGATGGTAAAAGAATCCCCGTTTTGCTCAATCACTTTCTGTGGCTTCAGCAACTTGGCTATCTTACGAGTAGCAAAGTCAATACCTTAAAAAACAATTTTTATTTATTTTTTGTTTTATTTATTTATTTATTTTTTTTTTAAAGATTTTATTTATTTATTCATGAAAGACACAGAGAGAGAGAGAGAGAGGCAGGCAGAGGGAGAAGCAGGCTCCCAAGGAGCAGGGAGCCCGACTCGGGACTCGATCCCAGGACCCCGGGATCATGACCTGAGCCGAAGGCAGACGCTTAACCATCTGAGCCACCCAGGCGCCCCTTATTTTTTTTTTTAAATATTTTATTTATTTATTTGAGAGAGAGAGAATGAGAGATAGGGAGCACGAGAGGGAAGAGGGTCAGAGGGAGAAGCAGACTCCCTGCTGAGCAGGGAGCCGGATGTGGGACTCGATCCCGGGACTCCAGGATCATGACCTGAGCCGAAGGCAGTCACTTCACCGACTGAGCCACCCAGGCGCCCCTAAAAAACAATTTTTAAAAAAGAAGTCTCAACGTTGACTCGAGATGCAAAAGCAAAGAATTTGGCAGCTGTCCTCAGACCATTGTATTTCTTTTTTTTTTTTTTTTAAGATTTTATTTATTTATTTGACAGCGAGAGAGACAGCGAGAGAGGGAACACAAGCAGGGGGAGTGGGAGAGGGAGAAGCAGGCTTCCCGTGGAGCGGGGAGCCCGATGCGGGGCTCGATCCCAGGATGCCGGGATCATGACCCGAGTCGAAGGCAGACCCTTAACGACTGAGCCGCCCAGGCGCCCCGGAACCATTGTATTTCATCACTAGTGTTTCTTTTGTAATTTCAATGCCGTTTGCTGCCAAAATTGGATCTGTAGGGAGTTGTCCTGGTAAAACTCTATCCAGAGGCTTGATTAAAAAGCTTGAACCGCTTTCCGGGAAGAGTCATTGGCCGGCTGTGCCTTCGGTAATAATGGATCTGAAGCGGGGCCTGGGAGAAGCAGCTCTGGGAGTCCCCCCAGAGGCAGAGAAGAGTCCAAGGAAGCCAAGGGTACAGGACTCAGGCCCCAACCCAAGCGCAAACACAGCAGCTCAGCCTTTGTCTGCTTTGTGTATTTACACTTTGGATTAAGACAGCATTTGTTAGAGACAACGGATGCATCACTGAACTCTACCTCTGAAACTAGTAATATAGTTAATGAATTGGATTTAAATAAAAATTTTAAAAAGCATTTGAACAGTTTCTAAACAAAAAAAGTCAAAAGCCACTGTAAATATTATTAAATCTTTAATAAACCCTAAAATGGGACGCCTGGGTGGCTCAGTCGTTAAGCGTCTGCCTTCAGCTCAGGTCATGATCCCAGGGTCCTGGGATCGAGCCCCGCATCGGGCTCCCTGCTCCGCGGGGAGCCTGCTTCTCCCTCTCCCACCCCCCCTGCTTGTGTTCCCTCTCTCTCTGTGTCTCTCTCTGTCAAATAAATAAATAAAATCTTAAAAAAAAAACACAAAAACAGAGTCACACACAGAAATATGGAATGCTGAGAAGATCCAGGTTTTGATATAGACAGTGGATTTGAACCCCATTTCCCTTTTAGTAGCTTTGAGCACATTATGTAGCTAGAGGTAACTGTTGCTGTTTTATTTTACTTTATTTTTTAAAAGATTTTATTTATTTATTTATTTTTATTTTTAATTTTTATTGTTATGTTAATCACCATATATTACATAATTTGTTTTGGTGTAAGGATTTTATTTATTTATTTGAGACACAGAGATAGAGAGAGGGAGGGAACACAAGCCCTGGGAGAGGGAGAAGCAGGCTTCCCGCTGAGCAGGGAGCCCGATGCGGGGCTCGATCCCAGGACCCTGGGATCATGATCTGAGTGGAGCGCAGATACTTAACAACTGAGCCACCCAGGCACCCCTACTTTATTTATTAAGTAATCTCTACGCCCAACTTGGGGCTCAAACTCAAAACCCCATGATCAAGAGTCACACGCTCTACTAATTGAGCCAGCCAGGCCCCTGTTGCTATCTTAAGTAGGGTAGCCAGATGACACTTCAGGCAGGAGCTAAATGAGGGGAAGAAGCGAACCATGCAGATTTCTGGGGAGAGCATAAGGCAGAGATCACAGGGAGCCCAGGGACACCAAGGAAGGGTATGCCAGATGGTTTCAGGAACCACCAGGAGCCTGGGGTGGCTGGAGCAGAATGAGGGAGATGAGCCGAGAGGATCATGAGTTGAAATGTGGGGGTACCATAAGGACCACTGGGCTCTAACTCAAGAAAATGTAGATGGGTGCCACTGGACTATTAGGTGCAGGTGACATGGTCTGATAGGCAGTCAGCCACTACTCTATGCTGGCTCATCACCTAGACATTTCTGTGAGCCACAGAGCATGCATGGTTCCCCCATTTAGGATTATCCTACTATGTAAAATAAAGTCCCAAGAATCTTCATTTCAGAGAATTACATGCCTTAATGAAGGTAGTTTGGTTCCAGAGTTGACCCCTGTATCATTTTTTAATTTTTAATTTTTTTAAGGTTTTTTTTTTTTAAGTAATCTCTACATCCAACGTGGGGCTCGAACTTACAACCCTGAGATCAAGAGTCGCACGCTCCACCGACTGGGCCAGCCGGGTGCCGATCCCCATTTTAATTTGTTTGCCTAACAGATTTCCTTTTCATCTGACATGAAACTGCCACTCAGGGCTTCACAGAGAGCCTTTCCAGTCCAGAAAACTTGGCCAAGCACGGAGCAGGGCTCCTTCAGCATCTCATTAACCCCAAAATAATATAAATGTCCTTATTTTGAGAAAACTTTTTTTTTTTAATACACCTAGAATGCAGGGTTTTAGCTTGAGCTGCAAATGATCCAGTCTTAACTGGTTTTCAGCAATGTTTAAGCACTGGGGCTAACGCCTTAAAATACTTATCCCATTATAAATAGACCAAGCCAAATTTAAAATAGTTATTGCTGACTTTCCTTAAACCCTATTCTGTAAGTCAAACACAACCAACCAACTCAACAAACAAAAAACAAACTTTAGATTATTACTTTACATCAGTTATACTTTTAAAATCTGTGAGCCCCACACTGGGTGTGGAGATTACTTAAAAAAAAAAAATCTGTGAAGTGATTCATTGCCAGTTAACTTTATAATCCGTACTACCATGTTGTAATTGTTACTTAGGGCTTGTCGTTTTAAAGATGAAAATTTATTTTTTTTTAAGATTTTATTTATTTATTTGAGAGAGAGAGCACGAGCGGAGGGGTAGGGGTAGAGGGAGAGGGAGAAGCAGATTTCTCATTGAGCAGGGAGCCCCACAAGGAGCTCAATCCCAGGACCCCGGGATCATGACCTGAGCTGAAGTCAGATGCTCAGCCAACTGAGCCACCCAGGTGCCCTTAAAGATCAAAATTTAAATCAGCTTAAGGTCTGGTCAATTTCGGCCAGTCCACCTCAGTGGTCCAAATGGCTTTGTGCTTGTAAGGCTTTTATCCAGGCTTTTCCATACCATTAGGTTTTTCCGTAGGAAATAAGACATTCATGCAGAAGGAAGAGATGATCTAGCTATTTTGCATTCTATTACAAGTGTGTATACCCTTTAGGGCAGGATCTCAAAGAAGCCGACAGACATATACTCTTCTAAACTTCATCTGTTCACATTAACCCTTAATCCCAAAGCCACTTCTAATCTTGAGGCGACGTGGGTTTTGGAGCCAAAGAGAAATTGGTTTTAAATCCCAGCTTACATGGTGATCTCCGGCAAGGTGATCACACCACCACCTTCTCGTAGTCATTGGGATTAAGGACGATGATGGGGACAGAATGGTGAACACCTGCAGCCATTTAGCAGCTGGTTCCTTCCTGCCTGGAGCTTCACACCCTGGGTCTTCCTTGGCCACTGTGGGGTCCACCAGGAACTCCCAACCCCCAGGCTACCTCCTCCAGACTTTTTTTTTTTTAATATTTTATTTACTTATTTGAGAGAGGGGTGGGGAGGGCACAGAGGGAGAGAGGGAGAAGTAGAGCCCCCCACTGAGCAGAGTGCCCGATGCGGGGCTCGATCCCAGGACCCCGGGATCATGACCTGAGCCGAAGGCAGATGCTTAACGACTGAGCCACCCAGGCGCCCAAAAACAAAACATGTTTTAGTTCACTGTGTAAAGTCATAATGATGTAGGAAAGATGTTAGGGTTCAAAGCTGATGGCCAAGAAAGAATTCTTGAGATGTCTTTAGTTTTATTAAAGCTTGGGGACATGATCCGTGGGCAAAAGGAGCTGCACTGGGGTCATGACGAGTGGCCCATTATATACTTTTAAGTTGGGAGGGGGTCAGGGATAGCCTAAGTCTCCCAGGTATTTTGGAAACAAGGTTTCCAGGATCCCGGGGAGCTAGCTATTGTTAGGAAAAGGTCCTTTATTACTGTTCAGTAAAAACTCAGTCATGAAACTCTTCAGATGTATATCGGTGGGTCATATGCTTGGAGGATGATTGCCAATATGTATCTTGGGGGGTAGAGACAAAGGAAGTTTCCAAAGGAATTTTATATGTTAAAGTAGACTTACAGGATCCCGGGGGTCGGGCTAAGATTGCCTTCTGCCCTTAGCAAAGTGTCAACACCGAGGCACCTGAGCTCCCAGAGGAAGGTTACTCTGCCTGTTTCAAGGACTTGTCAATGGGCTGTAGGAAGTAAGGAAATTTAATTTTTCTTTTTCCTTTCTTTCCCACATCAATAAGACATGGTGAAGATAGGAGAGAAGGCTAATTCATAAAATGTACTTATTAATCAATTCAAACAACTGCATTTAAAAGGAGTTTCAATTTTTTTAAATGTAATACAGGATTTACTGTAGATTTTCTACTAAAGTCTCCTTGCAATAAAATATACCTAACATAAAATTTACCATTTTATCCATTATTAGGCATACAGTTCAAGGGTGGTAAGTAGTTCCACAGTGTTGTCCAGCTACCACCATTATCCAATTCCAGAATTTTTTCATCCTCCTAGGCAGAAACTCTGTTCTTGATGGGGCATAGGTCACGCTCCCCCAAAACATGGTAGCTTGGCATACTGAATAGTTCAAGCTGAAAGAATTTGAGGAATGGTATGGGGGAGAAGAGCTTTCTGACCTTACCTCTAAGCAGGTCCTAAAACCGTCATATGAGAGGTGCCTTCTCTACAACGGAGGTTAGGAGCATCCTTATCTCTGAAAACCTGGGACACAGAAGGGAATCTGAAGAACAGAGCTTGCTAAATTTCTACCTTTGCTTGTTATGTTTCATTTCTAGAATTTCTATTTGATTCTTTCTCAACTCTGTTATGTTACTTTGTATAGATTCTGGTTCTTTGCCATAATTAAGCTCAGCATAACTGCTTCTTGTTCTATTTCAGATAATCCCAGTGTCTGGAGACCCTATTTCTGTTGTTGTTTCTTCAGATTCTTGCTAATAGGGTCTTTTAATTTTTTAACAGCTATACTGAGGTATAATTGATGTACAAAAAACAGTACATATTTAATATGTGCAATTTAATGTGTTTGGACTTAAGCAAACACCCATGATACCGTCACCACAGTCACAGCAACAGACAGAGCCAACACCTTCCAGAATTTTCTTGTCATGTGTTTTTATCTCCATATGTACTTGTTTGACTGTGATTATTTCCTGGGCATTGTTTCTGTGGAGTGTGCATATAGAGCTGACATGACGTTCTCTTCCTCCAAAGAGGGTTTTTTTTTAATTGCTTTTAAGGCCACTAGCTGTCTGGGAGCACCTGAACTCAAGTTCAGGTCTTGAGATTTTTCTGGACCACCAAGATGATTCACAGTGAAACTACAGTCTGTTCAAAAGCTGTTTACTTCCAGGTCTCCCTTACTCCTCAGGCGGACCTTTTCAGAATCCCAGCCCAGAGTAAGGTGTTTATAGAGTCTCTACCCCTGACTGACTCAGGACTCCCACTTTTGCCCCCTGCCCCAATCCCATGCTGCTCCCCAAACTGCAGCTTAGTCTCACAAACACCCTGAAGGTAGGAGCCATCCGAAGAGCAAGGCTCCCTTCTCTGGATTCTTATTCTCTCCTAGACCTTGACATGACAATTCTTTATTATTTTGGTAGCTCTTGCATGTTCCTTAAGAAGCTTATATATACATATATATAAACTGTAGAAACAATTCAAGATCTTGCTCTCTTCCTCCAAAGAGGATTTTTTGTTTTGTTTTGTTTTTTTTAATTGCTTCTAAGGCTACTAGCTGTCTGGAAGCACCTGAATTCAAGTTAAGGTCTTGAGATTTTTCTGGACCACCAAGATGATTCACAGTGAAACTGCAGTCTGTTCAAGAAATATATATATATATAGTCCAGCTTAATTTAGCTATCTTCTTTGGGAGAGTTAGTATAAATTGATTTGCCATTAGCAGAGGCAAAAGTCCTCAGGAAAGGTCTAAATACTTCTGCATAAGTTGGCATTAGAACATACATAAACATGGACAATAGGTTTTACAGTACAGTTCACCCTTGAACAACACTGGGGTCAGGGTTAAGGGAGTGCCCACCCCCCCGCCGCCCCGCACTTGTGTGCTCCGTTGAAAATCCTTGTATAATTTTTGGCTCCCTCAAAACTTAACTATTAACAGCCTCCTGTTGACCAGAAGCCTTCCCGATAACACAGTTAATACACGTTTTGTATGTGTATTATGCTGTATTCTTACAATAAAGCTAGAGAAAAGAAAATGTCATTAAGAAAATCATAAGAGAAAATACATGAACAATTCTATACTGTATTTATAAAAAAAAAATCCTCATATAAGCAGACCCACTTAGTTCAAACCTGTGTGTTCAAGGTCAACTGTAGTTACATTCTGCAGTTGTCCCAAGGACCACTTGACACATCAGAGAGCCCCAGCACTTCTTAAATTTTAATTGGCATCTAAATCACCTGAGAATCTGGTTAAATGCAGATTCTGATGCTGTAGATCTGGGATCTGGGGTGAGGCGCAGAGTCTGCAAGCTAAGAAGCTCCTGCTAGTTCTGAGTAACAAAACCCTACCCTCATCTGGTCCTGAGCCCCTAATCTGCTCAGGGGAGACTGGGTTGACCCTGGAGGCTGTGTTCTTTATAATGTTTGCCAGATCACTTTCTTCCCAGCTTATGAGGAACTGGCAAGAGGTTTTAAGTCTGATTTCAGCTATCATATAAAATACAAGAGATCTCTTGGTCCATAACAGATCCTTAGAATATCCGATCTGGCCCAACTACCTTGTTTAACAAAAAGGGAAACTAAAGGAACTCAGAAGTTTTGTAACTTTGATTCTATGACCACAATCAATGGCTAAGCTAGCTGGGTTTCCGGTGTGACACTCCGTTACACTCAACAGTCTCTCTATTCCAGAAATCCTTAGCATGCTTACATTTCTTTTGGAAAACAGATTGCAAGTAAGAGTTACATGTGTTATCGGGATCCAGTATCTTTCTGGAACCTGAACCAAAAGTAAGAATAGGGTTTGAGAGGCAGGATGCTGACTCAGTACTACATGGCTTAGTCCTCTGGGACGGGAGTTGGATGATAAATAATATGTCAAGTAAACAAATAAATGGCCTCTGCTAGCCTCTAGGACCTAATATGGTGGCAGATCATTGTTAAGCCTCTACTGACATCATGGAAAAAAAAGGTATCAAACAAGGGATCATAGCAGAGCATACCGAAAAGCAAGACAGTGTGGGGACAGGAGACGGATGGTACTATACACATGTGAAAAACACGAATTCTGACATTCAGAAGGCTGCTTTGTTTTTGTTTTGAAAGATTTTATTTTTTATTTGAGAGAGAGTGAGAGCACAGAGGGAGAGGGAGAAGCAGACTCTCTACTGAGCAAGGAGCCCGATGCGGGGCTCAATCCCGGGACCCTGGGATCATGACCTGAGCTGGAGGCAGATGCTTAATTGACTGAGCCACCCAGGCGCCCTCAGAAGCCTGCTTTGTGATACCAGACGGACTTAGCACAGGATGTCTTCCCATACTTGGAATGGTGACTCTTGACTCCATTCCCTGTTGTCTCAGAGGTTTGCTCTAAAAGCCACAGAGATTGTCACAACCACAGTATACAGCAAGGCAACATTCGAAGCCATCACCTGACATTTAGCCTTTATCCCCCACACAAGTAGCCAGATCGCAGCCAGATAAATCAGGGAAGAAAGCACTTAGGGTCACATGTCACCACTAATTTGGAGGTGAGCAGATAAGTAAAATATCAGGACCTACCACCTTTGGGAAACATAAGCATTCATTCCTACTTAGAATTGGAAACAGAAAGGAAATGAGATTCAGGTTGAAGGGTGAGCAGGATATGCCATCCCAAAATATGCCACTCTGGCATACTGATTATATTGAACCGAAGGTACCTGGGAAGAAGCCGACAGAAGCAAAGCTCTCTGCCCTCCTCCATTTGCCTAAAAGCAGGACATAAATTTGTCAAATTGTCCCCTCTCCCCTCTGTTCCAGGACAGGCAGAAGTTAGGGAGGCAACTCTGGTCTCTTAGCAGCCTAGAGATGGCCCCAGAACTTACATGATAAACCTTCCCAACCAGCCCCTTTGTTAGTTACCTTCCCCACAATTCGCTTCCCAGAAACTAAACTCAAAGTCTCCGTCTTGTCACTTCTCGACAAAGTTACTACTCTTTGCTAAGATGCCCTACAGACTCGCTCAAGTTCCAGCCACGCAACACTGAGTGCACCCAGGTGCCCTCCCCGCCCATGTGCAACTAACTTCTGGTGGTTAAGCTGTCTTTTGTTCGTCTAATTTACATGGCCCCAGCCCAGGAACCTAGGATGGGATGAGCAAAGTATGTCTATCCTCCGCTGTGGGGTTTTATGGTGGTCTGAATCAGAGTTAGCTTGAGAAGCCCGGGACTTCCCTACCTGGTGTGAGGAGGGAGGAGAGAAGCCTACCAAAAGCACAGAACTCCTAAAAACACATTGGAGCCACAGAACTGTACATTTCAAAGGGCTTAAATGGCCCATTTTATGTATGTATAGTTTACCACAATTTTTTTGAAAAGAAAAAAAATCGGACCCCTCCCTCCCTCTGAACTTATAGATGGAGAAACAGGCCCAGTGTCAGATAAGGAGAAGCCAGAGCAGCTGCTGGGTCCCCATACTCCCAGCAGCTCTAGCTCCCATGGCATCACTTAGGGGAAGCGCTTGGCACCGAGGTGCTCTGATGCCCCACATCTGAAGAATGACAGTAAGAGCAGGACAAACTGGGAACCGGTAAGGAAGGGAGGCGTTCTACCATCAAAGGGCGGGAAACATTCTCCAAGCCCTCTGGGAAGCAAGGACATGGGTCAGACCCCCGCCACCCCTTACACACCCCTGGCGGCCACCAAGTCCCCTTCCCTCTCAGGCGAAGAAGCGACCCCTCCGGGCACCCACGACTGTCGCCCCCCGCCCCTCGCCCGGGCAGGCACTGCCTTCCCTGGGGCCGAGGGTGGGTGGCCACCAAGGGGTCTGGATTTCCTGTCCCCACTCAAGACCTGGAGGGGAGCGGGGAAGTCAGAAAACTAAAGATTTCCAAAACGGTTCCCAAACTCCAGCGGGCACCAGAGTCGCTGGGCGGGGTGGCGGGGACCTCCTGCACCACAGCACAGCCGGGAGCTCGGACTCCGAGGGCCGGCGACCTCCCTAGCAGAGCCACCGGGCTCCGGGAAACCCAGAGCCCCGCCGCAGAGAGACCGGGACGGGGATCGGACCCCCGAGTCCTCCTGCGAGGTGGCCGGCGCCTCAGTTGTCCGCGGTGGGACAGGAGACTTGGCCACCGGGCGGGTAGAGACCGACGGGGGCAGAGGCGAACCGAAGGGGGACGGGGGAGATGGAAGGACGGGGGGGGGGGGGGGGGGGGGGAAAGGGGGGGGGGGGGACGGAGAATGGACGGGGCGGACGGAGGAGCGGGAGACGGACGGGGGTACGGGGGTGCCGGGGTACGGGGAGACGGCCGCCCCGGGCAGGCCCGCCCTACCTAGGGCCAGCATGTAGCCCTCGAAGTTGTCGCTGCTGAGCAGGTTCCAGGTGCCGCTGAAGTCGGCGGGCATGGCGCGGCAGGGCGACGGCGGCCGCGGGCGGCGGGGCCTCGGCTTTTCTGCGGGCCGGGAGGGGTGGGGGGAGGCGGGCCGGGGCGGGCCCGCGAGGTGACAGCAGCGCGGGGCGGAGCCGAGCCTGGACGCACCTGCTGGGAAACCCTCTGGGCTCCGGCCGGCCCCGCGCGTGGCCACCCCTGCTTCCTGCGCCTTCCTCCTCCTCCTCTTGGGCTCTAAACCCTGGCGCGCCCCACACCGTGTTCCCGGCCACACTTTCCCCCTCTGCCTGCATGGTAACAATGACCGAGGGAATTCAAACGCATGGCATCAGTTAGCGTCTCCGGCCAAGAAACCCAACTCTGGCGGTCTCAACACACGTAGAGGTTTGTTTCTCTTAACTATCAAGCAGTCCCGGGATGGGTGATGATTTGGCAACTCCCCAAGGTCGAAGTGGCGTCGCTGTGATTCTCCTGGCCTTTTATGCCTGCTGGTTACCTCGCCATCATGAACTGGCTGCTGGGTTTCCAGCCAGGACATCCACGTTCCAGGTGAGAAGGAAAGGGGAAAGCACCACCTGCCATTATCCCGTCATTAGATTTCTGTTTACAGCCATTGGCCAAAGCTATGTCACATGCCATTCTTTTTTTTTTTTAAGATTTTATTTATTTATTCGACAGAGAGAGACACAGCGAGAGAGGGAACACAAGCAGGCGGAGTGGGAGAGGGAGAACCGGACTCCCCGCTGAGCAAGGAGCCCAATGTGGGGCTCGATCCCAGGACCCTGGGACCATGACCTGAGCCAAAGGCAGACGCTTAACGACTGAGCCACCCAGGCGCCCCTCGAGAGTGTGTTTGTTTTACAGATCCAAACTTTCCCTCTGGTTGACTGCTCCAAAGTCTAGTCTAGGGGAGTTAGTATATAAGCTATTATTGCTCCCCCCAATTTAATGGCTTAAAAATAACAAAAATCATTAATTTCCTCTTAAATCTGCAATTTGGGCATGGCTTGCAGGGGAAGGCTCATCCCAGCTCCATGTAGTATTAGCGGGAGTACCCTGACCCTACATTGGCAGGGTAGAAGAAGATATTTCCAAAATGCCTCATTCTCACCGTTAGCAAATTAGTGCTGGCTGTCTTAGCTTGGAGCCCAGCCAGGGCTGTGGGCCAGAAGCCAGGTTCCTATCCATGGGGGGACCTGTCCATGGGCTGCTTGGGCTCCCTCACAGCATGGGTGGTTGGGTTTTGAGAAGGAGCATTCCAAGAGAACCAGTAAGATGCCGCACTGTCTTTTATGCCCTAGTCTCCGATGTCACATGACGTCATTTCCGCTGGAGTCACACGCCTACCCAAGTCCAAAGGGAGGGAACTTGGACCTCATTTCTCAATGTCACATTGTAAGAAGAGCAAGTGGGATGGGAGGTCTCATAACAGCCATCTTGGAAAACACATAATCTGTCACGGTTACCTAATTCCGCTTTGAGCCTCACAGCAGGCTTCAACTTCGAACGTTTATCAGACTTTCTCAGTTGTAAAGATGCTATTTTCTGGGTGCCTGTGGGCTCAGTCCGTGGAGCATACGACTCTTGATCTTAGGGTCATGGGTTTGAGCCCACTTGGGTGTAGAGATTACTTTAAAAAAATTTTTTTAAATGCTATTTTCATTCATTTGTTGCTTTTTTCATTTTATTTTTCAGTTGGTTTAGAACGTGGACAAAAAAATAATTGACTCTCTTCAATAATCTCTGAATCACCTTTTTAGGACAGTCTTCTGATACGTTTCTAATATCCATTTACTCTGAATCACATCTCTTTTTTTTTTTAAGATTTTTATTTATTTGACAGAGAGAGACACAGCGAGAGAGGGAACACAAGCAGGGGGAGTGGGAGAGGGAGAAGGAGGCCTCCCTCAGAGCAGGGAGCCCGATGCGGGGCTCGATCCCAGGACCCTGGGATCACGACCTGAGCCGAAGGCAGACGCTTAATGACTGAGCCAGCCAGGTGCCCCTACTCTGCATCACATCTCTAGTTACTTCCTTATAATTATCATAATCCACAATTATCTTTTTTTGGTTTGTTTACTGACTCCCTTTTTCATTAAAATTTTAAGCGCAGAGGGCGCCTGGGTGGCTCAGTCGGTTGAGCGACTGCCTTCGGCTCAGGTCATGATCCTGGAGTCCCGGGATCGAGTCCCGCATCGGGCTCCCTGCTCGGCGGGGAGTCTGCTTCTCCCTCGGACCGTCTTCCCTCTCGTGCTTTCTCTCATTCTCTCTCTCTCTCAAATAAATAAATGAAATCTTAAAAAAAAAAAGAATTTTAAGGGCAGAGACCACATTCATCTCATTTGCCTCCTCAGCATCTCCAGGGCCTAGCACGGTGCCTGGTATGTGCTCCATAAATGTTTGTTGAACGAATGGCTGCAGCCTTTTCCAAAGGAGAAATGCCATTTTTACTGAGAAACGAGAGTGGCCCACCCAGAATGAGACTGCTGATTCTCCTAACTATAAGACATTGATTCCTTTGGTGGAATATGACAGGCTCATATCAAATCCTGGATTAGCTATATTTTGCCATTTAATGGGCAGAGAACGATGAACTCTGACCAGATTCTGGAGCATGGAGCCTATTTAAATTCCAGAAAACTAAAGGAACAGGACACGGGAAGTCACACTTACTTCCTACCTTTAAAATCTTATTGTTCTAAATGTTGGCCTGAAAATGAAAGTCACAGAAACAACTAATAATAATTTTAGCATCTGTGCTGGTTGGTATGGCTTTTGGCTAGCTTGAGCAAGGGCCATGTAGTATGGATAGAGTTGAATTTCAGTGGAAGTGGACATAGACTGAGCTTGGCCGTGGGATAGAGAGTAATTTTCTCCTCCACAATTCTTGGATCTTTTTTCTAGACTAGGACCAAAAGTTATCTCTGGAAAGAGGGGTGAAATTTATTTGGCCAATTTGAGCCCTTTCTTTCTCTCCATTTGATATTGGCAAAGTAAATCATAACATTATAGCCAAGATGAGATCCTAAACCTGTGTACCAACTCTGCTCCTCCTTGACAGAAATGGATGGGAATGAATGAGGGGCACTTGGCAGTGGACCCACTCTTGTCTCACCTGGTGGAGTCTGGCACTGGTTGGGCAAAGAAGGGCATGGACACTGTGGACACTTCCTGCCATCCTTCCTTCCACCCCCTAAGGCAGAGAAGCATTGCCATCAAGGAGCTTGGTCCAGGTCTAGGAGTGAGATCTGGGTTAGTTTAAGACTAAGCCAATCACAGAAGGGCTACCTCCTTTGACAGTGATGGGTTTTAGGGACAAGCAGGTTTCAATGAATTTGAATCAGCCAAGGATATATGATAAGTTTGGTAGGCCTGCTGGGAAAGATGTTTCTTTGATTTTAACAAAGCCCTAGGGAGCCAGCCTTTCTCCCACTTTTGAACAAGAGCAGGGAAGCCCTGCTACAGTGACCATCCTCCTACTGAAGGAGCACCAGACTCAGGAGGCCGTGAGCTGCAGAGTAGGGGGATGGAAAGCCCCTGGGTCCCCAATGACACCACTGGTTCACTGTTTGCGCACCCTGAATCGGCCCTCCATCTGCGCTTCTGGGTGTTAAGTGTCCTTATTGTT
This sequence comes from Callorhinus ursinus, assembly GCF_003265705.2. Taxonomy (NCBI): domain Eukaryota; kingdom Metazoa; phylum Chordata; class Mammalia; order Carnivora; family Otariidae; genus Callorhinus; species Callorhinus ursinus. The sequence continues at coordinate 29,789,465 of NW_027397080.1, forward strand.
TATACCACCTGGAGTTGAAATTCCTGTTTACCTGCAGTGGAAAATATCCTGATATAGAAAATAAATTAAATTAAATTACTCTTGTCTCAAGTAACTTATTTGCCTTTTTGAACCTGTTTGAGGGCAGCAGAGCTAATTATGGTTCCATTCTGAGCATGTTTAACTTGCTGAGAGTACTTAGCAAATGTTAAATAAAATACTACTATGGGGCTCCTGAGTGGCTCGGTTGGTTGAGCCTCTGACTCTTGGTTTTGGCTCAAGGTCATGATCTCATGGGTTGTGGGACTGAGCCCCATGTCGGACTTCCTGCTCAGCTCGGGCGGGGTCCGCTTGAGGATTTGATCCTTCTGCGCCGCACCCCCCCCCCCACTCATGCGCACTGCTCTCTCCCTCATAAATAAAGCAAGCTTTGGAGAGAGTGAAACAAGCCGTAAGAGACTCTCAACTACAGAGAACAAACTGAGGGTTGCTGGAGGGAAGTGGGTGGGGACGGGCTAGATGAGTGATGGGTATTAAGGAGGGCATTTGTTATGGTGAGCACTGGGTGTTGTATGTAAGTGATGAATTCTACTCCTGAAATCAATACTGCACTGTATGTTAACTACCTAAAATTTAAATTAAAAAAAGAAAAAAGAAAAAATAATCTAAAAAAAATACTTCAAGAAATTTTAAAAATACGGCTTTTTACTTTTTTTATTTTTATTTTTTTTTAAGATTTTATTTATTTATTTGACAGAGAGCGACACAGTGAGAGCAGGAACACAAGCAGGGGGAGTGGGAGAGGGAGAAGCAGGCTCCCCGCGGAGCAGGGAGCCCGATGCGGGACTCCATCCCGGGACTCCAGGATCATGACCTGAACCGAAGGCGGACACTTAACCGACTGAGCCCCCCAGGCGCCCTGAGTACTACTATTTCAACGAGAACAATGTGGCCAGAAGCTCAGGTCTAGGAGTGATACTTCTAGCTGCACTATTTTAAAGCCTATTAATCCAGAGAAACTTTGGATGCCAAGAATGTACCTTGAAGAAGGTAGCCGGGACTTTGCTTCCAGGAGCTGGGCCAAACACAGCCCACTGGGCCCCTCAGCCTTGCTCTTCTGTGTTGTGCCGCAGAGAGAAAGATCCAATGAGGCCGTCCAGATCTGGGGCTCTCACTTATTCTGATTTCCCTTGCAGCGGTTTGTTCTTGAGACCTTGGGGAGGACCGAATAGGGCAAACGATTTTTTAAAAAAAATACCTTTCTTCCTTGACTGTCCTCGGCTCCTCAGACCCTCCTGCGAGCCTTTCGTACAACTGTGGTAACATACGGTGGCATGGCACGCCTTCTCAGTATCTCCTTGTAGGTTGTTCCTCCCGCGTAAGGTTGCCCGCATTAGAAAAACAAAAGCCCCCCAAACAGAACAGAAATAGGACTCCTTGGCCTTCGGACAAATGACAAATCGTTCCCAGTGTAAGGAGCTCCCCCTGGAGGGCCCTCCACCCTGATTTCCTGGCCGGCAGGGCCCCAGGGCGCTCACGTTTAGGAAACCCTCAGCAGTGATACCGGAGAGCCCCTTGCTGATGCTCCAGATGTAGTCTTTGTTTTTCTCGCCACCTAACTGTAGGCGACCTGGCAGCAGAGACCGACTTGTACTCATGTGCTCCCCGTTGGCACTTCACATAATAATAGTGTTCCAAGAAATGCTTCCTGGTCACACGGAGGAGAAGGGACAGGTGCCAACTCTCTCCATCGGGCTGATCTCATTTCACAGCTGGAGGGACCCCAGAGATCACTGCATTATTCTACAGAAGGAGACTCTGGGAGTCAGTGACCACCCCCCGCCCTCCCCCCGCAGTCAGCTGGCTGGCACGCCTGGCGCTGGCAACCCGCGTCTGGGGCAGAAGCTGCTTCTGCTCTGTCTTGCAGGGAACAGTGCTGCCCGGTGGCACAGCGGTACTGGCCTGGGCGTCTGGGTGCCGTTCTTCCTGCTTCTGCTGATGAAGAGTGAACCATGGCTCCTACCACCTCCCCGCTCTGGGCATTCACTGCCCTTATTCCAAGGAACTGCTAACACCGGGCAGGCTCCACTGGGTCCTTCTGTGCGTTCAGAACACGTCACATGTCCCCGTCAGACTACCATATGTTGCAAGTGTGCTTATTTGTACTCGTCCACTTGGGGTGGATGAAAACGCCAAGATTTGGCTACAACTTCATTCCTTGAAGAGTAATATGTTACATGAGGCATAAAGAGGTTAAGAGCCCAGGCTCTGAAGACAAACTGCTCATTCGAGCCTCGGGTGTGTCATTTATACCAGTCACCTAACTGTGCCTTGTTTCTTTCCGACTCACACCCGCCCAGCACACCGTAGGTGCTCAGGAAGTGTTGGCATTCTGAAGTTCAAACAGCACCACTGGTAAGCTAGGTACAGATTTCAGAGATGGACACTGTACAGCCTCACAGGTGGGTGGACGCTGTGATGAATGTTCTAGATCATGAGGCCTGTGGGAACGGGTATGAGGATGGCAGTGGAAGGGACGTCCTGTGGCACCCAGAAGTCAATGCTAAAGGAGCCCATTTCACGATATGGTGACTTCTGGGCTGACAGAAGTGAATCAGAGTTTGGGGTAAGAAAAGTAGCCCCCCTGCTGCCAGGCATGCTGACCCCGACGGCTCCCCTCCACCCTGTGGGGAGACCCTCAAGATGACAGAAAAAGAAAGAGCATCCTTTGATGCAAGATGGGCCTAAATCATGCCTCTGGCTCAATCTCTCTACCCTGATCATCAAGGAGAACCCATTCCTCTTTATCTAAATGGTTTACTGTTCACACTTGTCCCCTAAACAGGTAAACAACAAAAAATTCTCCAGATGTTGTACATTCAACCGAATTAAGCTGCCAGTAAAAGACTTTTGTTCATTTGCTGCACTCAAATTACACGATGTAAGGGGTAAAGGAGTACAACACATAAAAAACACCAGCATCAAACACACAAAACACCAGCTTGACACATTTGCTAAACTCAAAATTCACATTACAAAAGCAGATTATGAAAAAGCCATAATAGGAAATAGTGGCGTATTTTCCTCTTCCTCAATGGAAGTCACAATTATTAATATTTATTCCCCTGTGAAGTTCATTGTTCTAATTTCCATTATCAAAACAGGAAATTCTGCCCTTGGGGTCACCCAAAACTATGTCATTATGCTGTGGCATTAGCAGCATCCTTGGTACTAGGACAAAGCTCAAAGCAGCTTGTTCCGTGTACAAAGGTATTGATCCATAAATAGTGAAACAACAGGATCATTTCACTATTACCAAGTCTCCTGGGAGGTCCTCAAATGCTTTACCCAGTGGGTCCTGAGGTCAATATACTCACAGCTGAGCATGGTTGGGCACTTCTAAGTAGGAAGGCACCATGGTATAAGAGAAGTTTCTACAAAATAACAGAAATTTCTAGCATTTCTAGCATTCTGCAGTCCGTACACACACCAGATGAGCTAAGTGCAGTCTTCCAGGAGCAGAAATCAAAGTTACACCCTTCAGTAGCTTCATCTGCTTCTAGATGGTTCTTTTTCAGGACCGCCTCAACTCTCAACTCCAAAAAGCTAAGGAGGGGGAGAAATGACCCTCATCTCTACGATCTGAGACTCTAACCTGTCACTCCGTCAGCAGAGACTGAAGCCCACTGGTGGCAGCCTCTTCACCCCTCCCGGTCTTTGTCAAGTTGGCCTGCTGGCTTCAGTAAGAAAGTCAGTAGCTGCAGAAGATACGTGGGCTGGCCTTCACATTGTCCCTTTGCAGGCTGTGTATTCAGATTTGACTGAACAACTGCATAGTTTTAAGTATTTTTTCCTCCCACAGAGTCATAAGCCCTTCATCTAGGTGTAGGTATGAAATATAAATTGCAAAAAAGTAAATTATCGTACTGTCATGAGAAATTTAACTTTAGTCCTGTTTCTATCACAGGATTATTTTCCTGAATCATAAAACTACTTTATAAAAAGCTATTTCTAGTCTTACTGCTTTACCAGTTGGTAAAACCTTCACAAAATTTTAATCAGCATCCAACTGTATCACAAGCTTGTGCTTGTAACATAAAAAAAGGCTATGACCTCAATTATTATTTGGGAGTTTTACTTTGGTTAAAGTGCATATAAAAGGACATGGGGAAAAGAGTAAGAACGTAGACCCTTTTTCTGCTTAAATTCACAAATGGCAGATTCACAGAGGGCTGGAACAGAAGCAGCAAGGCTCTTCAGAAGCTCAAGAGAGTTTTAGACTGAGATCATGGAGCGTTCTTCCAACCAGCCATTTGTCAGTGCCCAAAATTCTGAGCGGGAGGGACTGCTGAGCTCATCCATTGCGGCATTTCCCATGTTTGTAGGATCTCTGTTCATCTTTGGTTTATTAAGCTATTAAGAAAGGCCAAGAGGAAGAAAAAAAAAAGGCTAAGAGCACTGATATTTAATAAAATCCTTGAATAAGTTCCCTCATTCTCTGTGGTTCTCTCTGTTCCAGGTAGCAGGACATCATCCCTGAAGTTATTCCTGAAGACAGCAAGATGGCAGATGGCCAGAGCCACCAGAGGCTGTGCTGAGAGAACATGCATAACGTGTAACCTGATTTTAATTTACTATTGGTTTTTACCAAACTTCTAAGCTTTAGTTTATGAAACAGGTTCACAATTCCTGTCCCCAGTTACTAACACCCACACTGCTTCTCTACCTCTGCCGTGGGCAGCAGAAACACAGGTGCACCTTTCTGATCATTTGAGGCCAAAGGTGGAGCTCCAGGCATATGTGTCTTGGCAAAACTTAACTGGCCAACTTCGGATGTGTGCCAGAGAGACTGAACCATTAGCATCAAGTTTACAGCTGAAGATGACTGATTAGTGGTGCATTTTATAAGTTCACTATTTTAAGACTTATTTCCTTGGCCACCCTTGGTGAAGAATGCCTAGAAACAAGCATGCACAAAATGTTAATTCCCTTTATAGCTAAAGTTAGGATATTCGGTTTTTTTTTTGAAGATTTAATTTATTTATTTACTTAAGAAAGAGAGTGAGCAGGAGAGGGAGAGAGAATCTGAAGCCGACTCCACGCTGAATGCACAGCCTGATAAGGGGCTCGATCCCACGACTGACTGCGAGATCGCAACCTGAGCCCAAGCCAAGAGTTGGATGCTTAACCAACTGAGCCACCCAGGCACCCCTAAAGTTAGCATTTTATTTATTTATTTATTTATTTATTTATTTATTTATTTATTTATTTAAGATTTTATTTATTTGACAGAGAGAGAGACAGGAGAGAGGGAACACAAGTAGGGGAGAGGGAGAGGGAGAAGCAGGCTTCCCGCTGAGCATGGAGCCCAATGTGGGGCTTGATCCCCAGACCCTGGGATCATGACCTGAGCTGAAGGCAGCCGCTTAACCGACTGAGCCACCCAGGCGCCCCCTAAAGTTAGCATTTTAAATGGACTCTTGCTTTTCCCACTTTGTTCCTCTTACGTGGTCAAGCCAAAATGTCCTTTTTGACTTCGTATTTGTAGTTAAACTGAATGTCTTCTGATTTTAGTGCCATTAATCCCATTTTAAAGATTCAAGGATTTGTACATTCTTTAAAAAAAAAAAAGAAAGAAAAAAAGACTATATTGAAAACCTTCATCTTAGCAATTTCCAATAAAACGATAAACCTGATTTTAATCTACTTCTGATTTTTACCAAACTTTTAAGAAGCTTTAGTTTATGAAACAGGATCACAATTCCTCTTCCCAGTTACAAACACCCAGACTGTTCCAAATTCCCAAGCTGGAAATCCAAAATACCATTCTGTAGGATTTATGAGTTAGCGTCCGCAACTTGCCTCTGCAAAGGAGCCAGGATGACCCCGACGTTCTTCTCCTCACTCTCACAGCTATATAAATCATGCTTTTCGATATATTCTTGGACAAGGTCTGGTACCAAGTAGCGAATGCTCTGGCCCCTTCTGAGGGCTCGCCGGATCTTTGTGGATGAGATGTCATTGGTGATCCATTCGTTTACCAGGTGAATGTTGTTCCGGTGTTTCCACAGTGCATCAGATTCGTAGATGAATTTCTGGGCATCATTTCCAGCCCGAGTAATACATATGAGCCCGTAGTCTTCCACAATTTGGGTGATATCCTCACTCTTCCACAGATTGGGAACAGCAAAGGACTCCAATAAATCTGCCCCACACAGCAGCTTTACCTTTGGCACATCTGGGAAAAAGAAGAAAACACAGCTCCAGGGTCTGCTTTGCTAATAATTCCCTGCATCAAAATGAACACAACAATGTGTTTTTCTGGCTAGAGGGTTCATCGTTTTGATCAGAATCAGATTCTCAAAAGAGATCTAGGCTACCACAAAGGTTAAGGATCACTGTAGGAGAAATAAGCTCGAGGTGCCTTTTCCTCTCCTTCCCTCCCTCCCTTCACAAAACTAACAAGGGGCATTTTCCAGGCACTCACACATACCGAGTACGAAACGAAAATACAAACGGGGGCTTGCTCAGCTCTAGAATTTTATCTACTTTAGTCGGTAAGTCTTGATGAAACATACAGACCTTTTGGTTTTGGCTCTAGCAATTTCTTTTGACTAAAATCTTGTCTCTGTTCCACCCACTTCCTTTTCTGTCCGGGCTTTCCCAGCATTGGTGAATCCTGCTGGTGATCACAGCTCCCAGCCTCCAGTTTCTCCTGATGGTGTCTATAAGACAACAAAGCAACAGAGCATTTCTCTTCTCACAACATTCAATTAAAATACTGTCTCTCTGGAGATGCCCGAGAGCCTCTGACCCAAAGTGAAGGCTGTGTGATATTAAAAACATCTAACCACAGGAACCCCTGATGCCTGACCAGTCAGCATGGATGCTGACCAGTATTCAGTACTGCCAGATCAGCCTGGATGCCGGCCAGTGGTGCTGGGGACTGGCTGTCGGGAACAGAAAGCAAGGAGATCCTGGGAGCACAGCAGATGGTGGCTATTACTGTTCAAAGCTTTATGTGTGTGTCATAATAACAAGAGTGAATATTAGTTATTTATTATGTGCTAAGCACTACACTAAGTCCTTTGCATGGATCATTTGATTAAATCTTTTCAATATCCTGTGCCATAAATATTTTTTTTTAAAGATTTTTATTTATTTATTTATTTGAGACAGAATGAGAGAGAGAGAGCACATGAGAGGGGGGAGGGTCAGAGGGAGAAGCAGACTCTCTGCCAAGCAGGGAGCCCGATGCGGGACTCGATCCAGGGACTCCTGGATCATGACCTGAGCCAAAGGCAGTCGCTTAACCAACTGAGCCACCCAGGCGCCCCTGTGCCATAAATATTATTATTGCTATTATTATTCCCATAGCGGAGGGAAGTGAAGGCTTGGAGCTGCGACTCCAGCTTTTGGTAGACTCCTTGGGACACAGGAGGCATTCAATAGCAATCTGATTGAGTGAATGTTTTGGTTATTATAAAGCAACTCTTTTATTCCCACTATCATATCAGAATTGTTCTCCCCATCAAGAGAGGTGAACTCTAATTTGCCCAAGGCCATTTTTTTTTTAACTAGGCCCCACACCGAACACAGAGCCCAATGTGGGGCTCGAACTCATGACTGTGAGATCAAGAGCTGAGCCGAGATCAAGAGTCAGATGCTCAACCGACTGAGCCACCCAGGCGCCCCTGCCCAAAGCCATTTAGCTTATAAGTAGCAGAGCTAGTATTTGAACCCCAGCAGTCTGGTTCCAGAGCCAATACTCTTGACCACTGAAGAGTGTGGCTTGACCTAGTAATGGAGAGCCACAAGGCCAAGGATAAGGTCGTAGAGGGGACAAGTGCCTGAGGCCTAAAAGGAAGGGACCACAGGCAGTACTTGTGTGTAGCTTTCTTCTTGACTGGCAGCAGGATGCCCACCACTTTACCACTGTGAAGTTACCCAGAAAACATGAACTACAGTTGGGGGAGCCAACTGTGGGTCCTTTGTGCCCCTAACTCCTTTCCGTCTTGAGCAGCTGAGTTAATATGGAATGGACAGTACGACTGCTGTGGAGCCAGAGAGGGAAGGCTGGGTAAGCTGGGCATGCAGAAGCCTGCTGTTTGATGGGAGAACTGCTGGCCAGTGAAGGGGGCGGACTCTTCCCTGCCAAGCCTGAAAAGTCCCTCCTCTTCTTAAGTGCTGCATACTGTCTGCTGGCTCAGTGTCCAATCCTGCCCTAAACACACTTCCCAGAGGTCCTTGCGGCACGTTCTCGATGTGACAGAGATTCTGCGGATGAGATTCACTCACGAGAGACTCGGAAGGAAGAAGGGAGGCAGAGGCCATCTTTCTGGGCTGTGGAGCCTGAGAAGCATCTCTTACGGCATGAGCCTGGTGGCCAGACTCCATATTCCACTGTCTAGTCGCCAACTCTAGGAGACTGGGACAGGTGAACAGCAGTATTTGCGGTGGCAGAGGCAGGAACAGCTTCCTGAACACTGACTGCAGCTAAGGAGGTATGACCTTGGAACAGGCCCGACTTCCCTGCTGCCAGCCCCTTGACACTTCCGCACGAGCACCTAAATCCCTTTCTGCTTTTGGGGCGCCTGGCTCAGTCAGTTGAGCGCCCGACTCCTGATTCTGGCTGAGGTTGTGATCTCAGGGTCGGGGGATCGAGCCCCACAGCTGCCTCCATGCTCAGCACGGAGTCTGCTTGAGGGTTCTCTCTCTCCCTCTGCTCCTCCCCCAACTCGTACTCTCTCCCTCATATAAACAAATAAATAAAACCTTTAAAAAAGCAAAAACAAGAAACACTCAGAATCGTCTCTATTTCCTGTTGAAACCCTATCTGATATGTTTAGAACCAAAGGAATCAGAACTCTAAGAACAGACATTAGACATGAAGGTTTTTCAGAAAGTTCTCTGATACCCAAGATAATATTAGTAATAATTAGATGTCACTCCCTCTAGTTTCTGAATCCTCCCCTGGAACTGTTTCAAAGGTGAGAGCACAGAGATCTGGGACAACCCCCATATGTGGTCACAGAAGCAGCATGTAAAATCAGGGCCATCCATGACCAAGCACCACGGCTTCTCTCGCTTAAATTACCTGCCTCTCTCTTTTCTACTTAAAAGATTAACGACAAGGGGCACCTGGGTGGCTCAGATGGTTACACATCTGCCTTCGGCTCAGGTCATGATCCCAGGGTCCTGGGATCGAGCCCCACATAGGGCTCCCTGCTCGTTGGGGAGCTTGCTTCTCCCTCTCCCTCTACTGTTCCCCCTGCTTGTGCTCTCTCGCTCTGTCAAATAAATAAATAAAATCTTAAAAAAAAAAAAAAAGATTAACGACATCTTACAACTTTGCCTTTCTCGTCTGGGGCACAGACAGGCCAGGCAGGCTTTTCTCTGTATTCTCTCTCGCAGAGGTACAGTAACAAGCATGCAAGCAGCTCAGAACATGATGAAAGGCATAAAGTCTAAGGTACCCCCATGCTCTGCGGCTGTGTGCTCTACACCCAAGAAATCACCGAATGTGGGAAGCCCTCCCGACCCGAGTCACAGTTTGCAAATCTGTATTTCACAGACACAGGCAGCACTGGAACATGGCAAAAAGCCCCTAACCCATTTCTGAAGAACTGACAAAGCTGATTTCACCATGAATACCTTAGCACCTTAGCAGTCTCTACCCATTCCTTCTGAAGACTTTCCCAGGTGTCAACTTCCACCCATTCTGAATTCTTGGTGGCGAGTTCTGCCATGATAACTCGGTGGTGGGCAGAGATGAGTCCTTTCTTCTTATATGCATCGCCAACAGGAGAGATTATGCCTTTGATAACTCTGTATTTTCCTGGATAAAGAGTCAGATTTGATGTGAGGTGTAACAAGTTAGATTTTATGCACAGGAAATATTATCATCAATATGGTTTTATAACAGACCCCCCTTTTCAAAACAGGGATTCAGGTTCATTCATACATTCATTTACAAACAAGGTGAAACAGACAGAACATAAAATTCACCGTTTTAAGTGCACAGTTCAGTGGCATCAAGCACATTCACACTGTTGTGCAGTCCCCACCACCATCCATCTCCAGAACTTTCTCATCTTCTCCAACTGAAACTGTGACCCCATGAAACACTAACTCCCCAACCCCCTACACAAGAGAAGTTTTGATATTGCCAAATTGCCTTGTAAAAAGCCTTAATCAATTTGTACTGTCCACCTACAGTGTATGTAAGAGCCCATTTCTCCCCAACCTCTGATACTTGACACTATCAAATTTAAACATTTTTGTCGATGTGATGGGCAAAACAGATCTCATTTTTTTATCTTAGTTCCCTGATTATTAGGATTATTAGTGAGTCTGAGCAACCATCCATCTATCTAGCAGCATATGCATGATCATTTATGAAACAAAACATACTGTGTAGGGAAGGTAATAGTTTTCCTCAACCCTCCTTGGGTCCCTGGCTGGGTCTGAAAATTAAACTGACAAAAACAGAAAAACAGAAGAAAAATGTAGAAATTTATTTAATAGAAGGTTTATGTGACACGGGTGCCTTCATTAGGAAATGAAGACCCCAAGAAACAGTTAAACCTATTTTTATGCCAGGTTTAGTGAAGAGTGGACAGTCGTTGAGAAATATGATAGGGCAAAGAGTGCAAGGGAAGGGTAGTAAACTCAGGGAAATTTGGCAAGGCCCATGAGTTTAGATTCTTCCAGGCATCGCTCTGTCTTTAGCAATAAGGATGCTCCTTTCCTCCCAGTATACGGAGGGCACTTCTCACATCAAGATTTTATGAGCTGCTTCAGGGGAGAATGGTTTGGAGGAGGTCAGAGGGACCTTCCTGGTTCTGCCATTTTTTCAAACTCCTTCAGCTTAAAATACCCAACAAGCCAGAGTGCCATATTTTGGGGTAGTGTCCTGGCTACTGTTCCTACCTGTTTCATTCATGTAGTCTTTGGCCAGCTCAAATAGCCGGAGGTGCATGTTGGTGATAGGATTAAAGGAACCACAAGCAAGGAGAACCACTTCTGTCTTCTCTGAATTTTCCATGCTAGGAATTTGAAGTTCTTGATCTGAATGGAAAACTCTGACACTTTGCTTGTGGTCTGCAAAGGAAAAAGGAAACAAGTTCAGTTCTAGGTCTTTAGATGTCCTTCCACCTTCCAAGTGGATGGACAAAAGCCTGTGGCTTCAATGACAAAGACAGCCCCATCCTCCACCCTTCCTTTTCAGGGTGCATTTGCAGCTCCTGCTGTACAGGGATGGGATCTCCTTCCCCCTCTTTGTGACTTGCTTTGGACAAAACAATGTAGCAGACATGACGGTGTGCTGGTTCTGAGCCAGGCCTTTGAGGCTTTGCACACTTCCACACTCTTCTGGACTCCTACCTCTGCCATGAAAACAAGCCAGGGCCAGCCTGATGGAGGATGACAGACCGCCTGGGAGAGAGATTGTACTCCCGCTGCTGGACAGCCAACCACACCAGCTATGCGGCGGGGGCCATCCTGCACCAGCCAAACCACAGATGACACGCTCGGACACACAGGCAAGGCCCAGCGAGATCAGCTGAGCCGGGCTTGTATCAACAAACCCACAAGCTGACCCTCGACTCATGAGCAAAAATTAATGTTTATTATTGTATGCTGCCGAGGTTTTGTGATGCACTACTGGGGTCACAGTTAACTGATACAATGACATTATCAACTACCAAATAAATAGGACTCCCCAACAACCTGTCCTTCAAAACAGTAGTCTGGGGCGCCTGGGTGGCTCAGTCAGTTAAGCGTCTGCCTTCGGCTCAGGTCATGATCCCAGGGTCCTGGGATCCAGCCCTGTGTCGGGCTCCCTGCTCCTCCGGGAATCTGCTTCTCCCTCTTCCCCTGTCCCTCCCCCTGCTTGATCTAATAAATAAATTCTTTAAAAAATAAGAAGAATAGGGGCGCCTGGGTGGCTCAGTCGTTCAGCGTCTGCCTCCGGCTCGGGTCGTGATCCCAGGGTCCTGGGATCGAGTCCCGGATCGAGCCCCGCATCGGGCTCCCTGCTCGGCGGGAAGCCTGCCTCTCCCTCTCCCACTCCCCCTGCTCGTGCTCTCTCTCACTGTGTCTCTCTCTGTCAAATAAATAAAATCTTTAAAAATAAGAAGAAGAAGAAGAATAAAATTAGGAATGCATTTCTTCATTGTTTCCCAGCATCCAACCCTGCTGTTGGAAGTCTAACACCATTCTGACTCTTGTTCTTTTTTTACATGACTTTCTTCTTTTTGGCAGATTTGTGGGATGTCCTCTTTACCCCCAGTGCTCTGAAATGGCATAATGTTTTATCTTCGTGGGGGTCTTTTTCATTCATTGTGCTGGGAGTCAGCTGAAGGGGTTCAGAATGTGCCACTTTGGCATGCAGATTATTTTGAGTGGAAGGCATCTGAGACCCTGCAGGCTCAAGAGAAAGTTTTGCCCCTCCCTTAATTACATGGAAGAATCTAAATTGGGGTCTTTCCCAGAATAAGGGTTATTAGCAGAGATAAATTTTATCTAAGGGACCCATCTGTATGGCAGGGCAAACATCTAATTACCAAACATCTGCTCTTCTTGCCGCCCTGTGAGGGGCATTCCTTTCCTCTGAAATCCCAGACCTCCACTCTCTTCGCCTTAGTTCAGAATGACATAATATGCCTCATTTTGCCTGTCTTTGGAATTTCCATGTCTATGTGGATTCCCCATATGTACTCTATTAAATTTGATTTTCTCCTCTTTCTCTATCTCATGTCGATTTGATTCTTAGTCCCTAAGCTAGAAAGACCTGAGAGGATAGGAATTCTTGCTCCCTGACACAATGAACCTTTCCAGTCCTCAAAGTCAAATCACTCAGTTCTGAGTTATTTTTTTGATAAACACTGCTTATGAACCATCAAAAAACTATTTTGTTATTATAAAGTTTTATTTTTTTAAGATTTTATTTATTTGACAGAGAGAGACACAGTGAGAGGGAACACAAGCAGGGGGAGTGAGAGAGGGAGAAGCAGGCTCCCCGCGGAGCAGGGAGCCTAATACGGGGCTTGATCCCAGGACCTAGGTTCATGACCCAAGCCAAAGGCAGATGACCAACGACTGAGCCACCCAGGCGCCCCTTGTTATTGTAAAGTTTAAAAAAAAATATTCTTATGTATCCAAATTATGTTTCAAAATAATCATTCTGAGAGCTTATAAATATAATTCCAGTGATGCCAAATTGCTGAAAGCATTTTGGGAACTTTGGGGAACGACCTGTAGAGGTCAGGGTATTTTTATAATTAACGTAGAAATACAGTAAATGGCAATAAACAAACACTTGTATGACTTTTTTTTTAAGATTTTATTTATTTGAGAGAGAGAATGAGAGAGAGAGAGAGCACATGAGGGGGGGGAGGGTCAGAGGGAGAAGCAGACTCCCCGCTGAGCAGGGAGCCCGATGCGGGACTCGATCCCGGGACTCCAGGATCATGACCTGAGCCAAAGGCAGTTGCTTAACCAACTGAGCCACCCAGGCGCCCTGTATGACACTTTTTGACGTATAAAATGCTTTCACACACATGATCATTTAGTCTTCACCACGCAGGGGTGCCTGGGTGGCTCAGTCGTTAAGCCCTGCACCCTGCTCCGCGGGAGGCCTGCTTCTCCCTCTCCCACTCCCCCTGCTCTGTTCCCTCTCTTGCTGTGTCTCTTTCTGTCAAATAAATAAATAAAATCTTTAAAAAATCTTCACCACGCAAACACACAAAAACTTGGCCAAAGTCATTAAGCTTGTTACCAAAAAAAAGCTATTGTTAGATATTTCATTTTTCCAGTTAATCTTCTATCATTGGACATGTAGGTTTTTCTAATTTTTCAGTATTACAAACATCTCAGAGAAAAAAATGGGTTGAGAATGAGCTGGAAATGAAGGCTATACAACACCTCGCTGTGCACTTCTAAGACTTGCCAATGCTTGGAAGATCTGTGTGTCAGGACCATTTATTTGTAGCCCAATAGTGTTCAGATCCAACTGCTAGGGTGACCAACTCCTGCTCAGATTCTATGCTCATTGGACAACGCTCACTGCTCATTGCTCAAAGCTAGGGAGTGAAAGAACCAGGGTTAGCATCTCAGTTTCCTGACTCCTAGGCTCTCTCATCAAGAAGAAAAATGGGAGATACCTGGAGCTGTGCAGAATGGAAATGAGCCCTCCTAGCTGAGGAGCTGAGGAATGTGACCGTTAACCCCTTAGGCGATGAGAACCTCTGAAGTTTTCTGAGCAATGGAGTGACAACAGGGTTCTATAAAAACAATGTTTTAGAAAAATAGGACATGGGGCACCTGGATGGCTCAGTCGTTAGGCGTCTGCCTTCGGCTCAGGTCATGATCCCAGGGTCCTGGGATCGAGCCCCGCATTGGGCTCCCTGCTCTGCGGGGAGCCTGCTTCTCCCTCTCCCACTCCCCCTGCTTGTGTTCCCTCTCTAGCTGTGTCTCTCTCTGTCAAATAAATAAAATCTTAAAAAAAAAAAAAAAGAAAAAGAAGACATGGGTGCTTAAAACCTTTATACGGTTTTACCAACTTAACCAAATCACTTAATTATGTGTCTTCGGTCTCCTCATCTGTAAAATAGAGACAATGACAACCAATTTCAGTTACTTTGAGGATTAATTCTGATTAATGGCAAAGTGCTTAGCATATTGCCTAGCACAGTGTAAAAATAAATGCTAGCTGTTATTTTTGAGGAAAGTGACAATACAGATGATGGTAATGCTAGGGGATTAACTGGAAGGGGTAAAAGACAGGAAGGCCAGTTACAAAGTCATGAGTGCCTCATTTAAGTAATCAGTGAGAATGGAAATAAGAAACACTTATTCAATAAACATTTGAGGTTTCTCCCAACAAAGCATAGTGGTAGGGATCAGAGGGATGCTAATTGTTGCTAAGAAATAAAGGACAGAAGGGTCAGTAATGCTCCATATGGAATTAAAAAAAAAAAGAATTAAGGGGGGGTGTAAAAAAAAAAAAGAATTAATTTGTAAGAATGATTTAAATGTCCTACCTTTCAATTATCAGCCTAAGGATGATACCGGGGTTCACTTGAGGCTCGTTCCCACTCCTCCCATCCCTACCCCCAAGTCCCATAGGAAGTGCCTGTGGTATTATGGGGTGGTGGTGAATACAACATCCCCAAGGGTACTCTGGGCCCACATGGAAACCAGGGTAACCTGCTGCAGCAGAGCAGCTCCAGCCCCGCCCACCTCAGGCTTCAGGCACCGCTCCCCACCCCCCCACCCCCCCGCCCCCCAGACTGTGCTATGAGCTGCAAGAACAATAAAGCTAAGAACAGGAGGTATAGGTCCCCAAGGGAGCTGCCTGCCGTTCAGGGAAGGACAGAACAAAGAGCTTAGAGCCCTTCGCCAACCTTGGAGATGCACTCAGGTTTCCTGGTCCTCCTTCCCCAACCTTGGAGATGCACTCAGGTTTCCTGGTCCTCCCCAGGGGAAAGGCTGTGAAAGGGGCTGGAGGAAGCTGATCTCTCAGCTAAAGGAAGCTTTCTCCCTTGTCACATTCAACCCATCTCAAATATCCAGCTCGGTTCTATTAATTCCCCGTGAACACAGCCAACTTGAGCTAGGACCTTCAAAACCACAGAAGAATTAAGTTACAGTGAGCGTCCATCATAGCCCAGGGTGGCTTTAGAAGAACAAAGATCTGTCCCTCTCCAAGGAAAAGTACTTCCTCTGGATCACTGCAGGGTACCAGAGTACTTGCGCTGGGAAGCGGGACAAGCTGGGGACAAATGGGGGGAGAAGTAGTTTGGGAGCTCTAACAGGGCTGCTCTGGATCCTCTGTGCCCTGCTCCAGGTGCTCAAGGACCAGCGTCCCCATGATTCACTTCTGTCTGGCCCACACAGCGTATCACCTGCACGGCTGGCTGCCGAGATCACGCCGGCTCAGGCTGTAAGTGTCTCTCCCCAGCTCTCGATGACAAAAAGCCCATTTCTTCCTGAGACAGTCTCAACGTTTAACTAAAATTTATTTTCAATTTTTAAATCATTTTATAAAACACTGAGGTATACTTGACATAAGAACTACTGACTTTAAGTTTTAAAACCTGATATGTAAACATTAATGAAACATTTTGTAAACATTAAGCCAGTTTTTTAAATGTTAACATTTAAAAAAATAGTTAACTGTCTTCTCTGGTCACATTTCAGAAATGCTCAATATGATTAAATCTATGTTGGCTGACTGTTAAAATAATGTGATTGACTTGACAACTGATCGGAATTTATACCCCTAAAAAGATGCTATTCCTTCCAAAATAGTCACATTAAGGCTATAACTATATCCTAGTTGTAACAATGTGCGATTACCAGTCTGGAGGTATTTTAAAATTGTCTGTTTTGTTTTTTTTTTAGTACTTTTAATGGGGATAAATCTTTGTCTTTGGAGGGCAGATTTGATTTCTACAAATACCTTAAAATCTTTCAGTGTTAAACCTGATTAATAAAATAATTAAGGTAAATAATACAGCTTATGGTGAAGAGAACTATTAGTTATTGCAGAAGATTTTCTTATATGCATGGAAACTATGTACACATAATCTCAAAAGAAATTCAAAAATGGGCAGAAATAGCAGACTTCATTTGGTTGTGTAAGTTGTTGTAGGTAGGTTTACTCTGTTCATGAGTTACACTCAGTGTGAACTATCTGGCCAGCACAGAGCTAGCGCAGCACAGAGGCATGGTTAAGACTCTCGGACCCGGTTCAAAATTCTAGCTCTGTCACTACTCAGTGTTTGTCCTTGGACAGGACACTTCATCATTCTGAGTCTCGGTTTCCTCAATAAAATGGGGAACCACAGGCCCTACCTCATAGAATTTTGTGCATATTTTTTTAAAGATCTTATTTATTCATTTATTTGAGAGAGAGAGAGAGAGAGAGAGAGAGACCGAGCTGGGGGGAGGGGGGAGGCAGAGAGGGAGAGGGAGAGAATCTCAAGCAGACTCCCTGATGAGGGTGGAGCCTGACATGGGGCTGAATCTCACAACCCTGAGATCACGACCAGAGCCAAAACCAAGAGTTGGACGCCCAACCAACTGAGCCACCCAGGCGCTCCAGATTTTATGCATATTAAATGAGAAAGTGAATAAAAAGTGTGTGACACATTTGTTTACTAATGATGAATATTAACTTTTACTATTACCTGTGGGTTGTCTTACAGCATTAACTTATAGTCATGGTAAAGGAACGAAGGTTCTAAAGATTCCTTAGAGACCAGTATCAACAGTGCCTGCTACATAGTAGGAGCTCAATAAATGGTAGCCATTATTCTTAGTGAAGTATTATTAGACATAATTTTGTTCTAATGGGATGATCTCAAGTCATCCTTGTTTTGTTTAAAACTTTATCTCCATGGTTTAATGTAACGTTGTTATGAAGCAGAACCTAAATTTGGTTTTTCTTTAAGATTTTATTTATTTGAGAGAGTGATAGAGAGAGAGCACAAGCAGGGGGAACGGCAGGCAGAGGGAGAAGCAGGCTCCCCACTGAGCAGGGAGCCTGACATGGGGCTCGATCCCAGAACCCCAGGATCATGACCTGAGCTGAAGGCAGACGCTTAATGACTGAGCCACCCAGACACCCCATACATTTAGTTTCTTGAAGCCATTTTATCACTAAAGAAGTAACGTAAAATGTAACTCGCTGTGTCCCATGCAGGCAAGTGACAGTGTTCTTGTTTGGGATCATGGCTCTGGTCCTCCAGTTGTATGTTCTACTAAGGTAAGTTCTTTCACCGCCAACCCCCTTACCTGGCAGCCCAGCATGCATGTCTTACCTCTGGAGATGGTTGGGGTATGCTCTGAGATTCCTGTTACATGTTCAACTGCAGCCTGCCCCATTTTTTCTGCCCCTATTATCAGTGGTAGTTACCTGCTTTACCTCTTTGAAAAGTCAAAAATCTCAATACCAAAAGAGTAGCTGGGAATAGGGCAGACTGAGTTTAACTTAACAGATTTCTTCTGGTACAAGAAGCCATTAAATGGGAGACAACGAGGGCACCAACTTTTCAACGTATGGATTCCCTAGAGACCAGTCCTGCCAGCCTGATATGAGCTAACGTCTGCAGGGCTGAGGGTGACACAGCATATGTGACCAGATTGTGACTTGATATATTATTTTAGATTCTATGGAGGACATTAGTCTTGGCAGAAAAAGTCAGCTAGTAACTGGACAAATGAAGCAAATGCCATTTGATACATCAAAATAAAAAAAACTGTATCTCTAAAAATGTGGAAATTCTAAAACAATCTGAAAACTGAGAATCTACTTAAGTGACAAGAAAAGGAAACTGTGATACTCACTGTAATTAGCCTAATTTAAACTTGCCAACGTCTGTCATAGGAGTTTTGTGTGCAGTAAGGCCTATTTCCTTACTCCAGAAGGCCAGAATTTCCACAAGATATTTTCTCACCAAAATATCTGGTTAACATGAATTAGAAAGATGATAGACATTATTTGTCCACCGATTGTAAATATTAACAACTCTTGTACTACTTGTGGGCTGTTTTCACATTATTAATTTGCAGTCATGGTAAAGGAACGAAGGTTTGTTGTTTTTTTTTTTTAAGATTTTATTTATTTATTTGGGAGAGAGAGAGCACACACAGGGGGAGAAGGAGAGGGAGAGGGAGAAGCAGACTCCCCACCGAGCTGGGAGCCTGACGTGGGGCTCGATCCCAGGACCCTGAGATCATGACCCGAGCTGAAGGCAGATACTTAACCCCCTGAGCCACTCAGGCGCCCCAGGAACGAAGGTTCTTAAATGAGTTGCCTGCAGCCAAACGAACCTCAGGCCAGAATCAGGATTAGAATTCAATGGTTAGTGCCTTCTGGTATCATGCTTACAGGGCAAATTTCTTCTAGTAATTGATAAATTAATGACCTGTGTATTGATTTTAGGCCCAGATCTTCCCGATACTGCAGGCAACCTCTCCTTACCAACTTGGTTGGCAGTATCATCTTTACTTTCTTCACAATTGGTAAGTGTGCATTTATCAAGCACTTATTAAGTGCCTATTATTTGCCAGATATTGCCCGAACAAAAATGGGTAAGACTTATTAAGTGCCTATTATTTGCCAGACATAGCCCAAACAAAAATGGGTAAGACTTATGAAGTGCCTATTATTTGCCAGACATTGTCCAAACAAAAAAGCTCCTTGGGAGCTCAGACTGAAACTTCAGAAAAAATTCACATTTAAAATTCAAGTGAAGGAAATTTTTTATAAGTTCCTTAGTAACTGTTTTAGTTGTCCTAAAATTTGGGCCCATATAATATGCTGTGTTGGTGTTATAAAATTCTTTAGTGATAATATAAAAAAATACCAGATTCATTCATTCATTTAATAAATGGTTACTGGACAGGAGATAATACCATGGAGAAAACCAGAGACCTCGACAATTTGAAATAAAGAAGTGACAGAGACGTGTTGGACTCTGAAATGTAAAGTTTTAGGATTATCTTAATACATTTTGATTACATTTTCCTATGTGTGTGCTTAGAAGAGCAATGTGTGATTTAAATAAAAACTATGTCTAAGATTTTAAAAAAATTTTTTGAAGAGTTTATTCATTATTCATTTGAGAGCGAGCGAGCGAGCACAAGCAGGGGGAGCAGCAGGTAGAGGGAGAGGGAGAAGCAGGCTCCCCGCTGAGCAGGGAGCCCGATGAGGCACTCGATCCCAGGACCTTGGCGTCATAACCTGAGCTGAAGGCAGACGCTTAACCACCTGAGCCACCCAGGTGCCCCATCTAAGGTTTTTTTTTTAAGATTTATTTATTTATTTTAGAGAGAGTGTGCCCAGGGGTGGAGGTGGAGGGGCAAAGGGAGAGGGAGAAAAGCAGACACAGGGCTCAATCTCATGACCCTGAGATCATGACCTGAGGGAAAATCAAGAATTGGACGCATAACCAACTGAGCCACCATGGAGCCCCTAAAATTTTTTAAGATTTTATTTTTTTAGGGCGCCTGGGTGGCTCAGTGGGTTAAGCGACTGCCTTCGGCTCAGGTCATGATCCTGGAGTCCCGGGATCGAGTCCCGCATCGGGCTCCCTGCTCAGCGGGGAGTCTGCTTCTCCCTCTGACCTTCCCCCCTCTCCTGCTCTCTCTCTCTCTCTCAAATAAAAATTTTTTAATGAAAAAATAGTTATTGGGGCGCCTAGGTGGCTCAGTCGTTAAGCATCTACCTTCTGCTCAGGTCATGATCTCTGGGTCCTGGGATCGAGACCCGTATCAGGCCTCCTATTCAGCAGGGAGTCTGCTTCTCTCTCTCTCTCCCTCTGACGCTTCCCACTGCTTGTTCTCTCCCTCTCTCTAAGATAAATAAATAAAATCTTAAAAGAAAAAAAACTGTTGAATGCCTTAGGCACTGTTCTAGAGTCTCCTGCTGAATCCCAGCTCCACAAGAGGCAACATATGTGATGGTGAAAGTACTGGCTTTAGAGACAGAGGGAGGCCAGCTGAAACATTGACTCCACAACAACAGGAGCTACCTAACCTCTCTGAGCTTCCTGCTCCTCATTTATGAAATGGAGATAAGGGGCGCCTGGATGGCTCAGTCAATTAAGCATCTGACTCTTGATTTCGGCTCAGGTCATGATCTCAGCGTCGTGAGATTGAGCCCTGTGTGAGGCTCCACGCTCAGCAGGGAGTCTGCTTGGGATTCTCTCTCTCCCTCTGCCCCTATCCACCCCCATGCTCTCTCTCTCTCTCAAGTAAATAATCTTTTAAAAAATCAAATATAAAGTGGAGATAAAAAAAAACAGGCTTCAGTTTTGCTAAGGTTTAAATGAGATAATAGAATTGTGAAAAAAGCAGAGTTCTTATCACCAGCAATGCCAATAATAAGAACACTGCCCACGTCAAAGGAAACCTTAGCTTGGCTACGTTTTGAGCATCTGTGTCCCACAGGAGGGAAGCGAGGAAACATCCTCTATTTAGGTTGGCATTCAAGAATGTTTTTCCGAGATAACTACACCCAGTAAATGGATGCTGTTCTGTTGTCCTTCTAGGGTTTACTGTGCTGCTTACACATATGGAACCAGTTCCACAGGCACTCAAGAGGATGTTTGCTCTATTTGGTGTGGGATCCTTCGGCGAAGGAGCCTGTACCATGGTGTTAACACTTTTGGCAAATGACTGTGTATGTTTCTAAATACTGAATTTCTCAAGGGCTCATCTTAATCTGAAAGCATGTCTATATATAATATACCATTAGTCTTCAATATTTATTTTCTCCTCACACTAAAAATAGAGATATGTAGAGACAGAATTCCTAATTAGACACATGTCACAGTTAAAACATTTCACCAGGGGAAGTTTAAAAATTCCATGAGAGATTTTTCTTTTTGTGGGTGAATTCCACTTTACTAGCCTTTGAAAAAAAAGAAAAAAGATAAGCTATCAATCAACAGTGCAAGCGCTGGCCTGCTTTTGGTGCAGGGAGCAGCAAGCCTTCCATCTCTTGCTAAGCCGGTGCCATTGTTTAAATCCTTTGGCAAAAATGTTGTAAATACAGGTTCCAATCAAAAGATAAGTATTCCTCACAGTGCTTTTTCCTCCCAAATATAGGAAAAAACGACCCCTGAACTTTACTACTTGTCTGTGCTGCTGTCAGTGAGCAGCTTGGTTTCTACAGGTAAGCAAAACTTTCCAAGTAACTTATCCTTGTCAAAGGCTTCAAGGAAGTACCTGCTCAGCTAGGGTTGTCACAGTGTAAGGAGGAAGCCCTGGTTCCTCCTAAAGCAAGAGCTCAAAGAAGCAAAGGAGTAAAAAGCCATCCTTTTCACATGATTTTCCATCCATTTAATTAGATCCCATTCATCCTGCAGTGCTTTTCTCGTGCCTGGGGCTGAGCTGGCTGGCCAGTGCGGCCTGCACACAACCAGACACTAGACCAACGGTCTGATGCTGACACATGAGCCCTCTGGTCTCGGCTTCACACAGATGTCTTCGGCAGGTGAGCCTGTCCCAGCAGCACTGCCCCCTGACTGCTGCCGGAGCAGGAGCTCCTCTCCTACCCTGCTGCTCCTGAGTGAAATGGTCAGCTGACATCAGAACTATGACAATAGGAAGCACATCAAAACCAGTCATCTGAAAGTTGTCTTTAAATATCGATTAGCACTGACAATCGATAAAAAGGAACAGTTCAACCCAAATCACTGGATTGACATCACAACCAAATTCACCCCAAATAAAGATACTCTATTAAATACTTTCAAGATTATGACACTGACTTTCTGAACCTCCTTTTTTGTTTCATGAAACTATTATCATCAGCTGGATGGTAGCTACAGAAATAAGCACTGAAAAGGAAGAAGGAAAATATAAATCTTAGTAATGAACAAAGGTTTAGATTTAGTTTGGTATATTTGAACAATTTGTTCTTTAAAAATGTTATATTTTTATATAATATATAAAATTCAGATGGTATATTTGAACAATTTGTTCTTTAAAAATGTAGTGGGAAATTTTAGAGTAAAAATAACCAAAATCTCTTCCATACGGGTGACAACAATCTTCTGCATCATGACAGTCAAGGTTGTCTAGAGAAAATAACTAATTGATCCACATAATGTTCATCTTCTTGCTTTTCCTGTGTGTATTTACAGATTCTGAGGTATTTTAAGTAGGAGCTAGTTAATCACAGATGCTCTCAACGTTTTTAGGAAGTGAAGACAACTCTATTTCTTGAGGAAAAGAACTATCTATTGGCAGGAGGATCAAATTCAATATAAACATCTCCCAACACATCTATGACAGGCACAGACCTTCACAAGTGGGAATGACTGTTCTCCACCTGCTTCTCTATTCAGGGGGCACCTGTCAGAGGAAAAGTTACCTAACAAACACACTATATATCCAGCTCGCTGACATTTCTGAGGGCTTTCCACATCTCAGACATAGTGCTGAAATTTATGAATTAGAAATCTGACTGGGGGAGGTGGGGCACCTGGGTGGCTCAGTCAGTTAAGTGTCTGCCTTGGGCTTAGGTCATGACCCTGGGGTCCTGGGATCAAGCCCCACATTGGGCTCCTTGCTGAGTGGGGAGCCTGCTTCTCCCTCTCCCTCTGCCCCTCCCCACCACCTCTGCTCTCTCTGGCTTGCTCTCTCTGGCTTGCTCTCTCTCTCTCTCACTACCTCAAATAAATAAATAAAATCCTTAAAAAAAAAAAAAAAAGAAAGAAAGAAAGGAAGGAACCTGATGGGGGCGCCTGGCTGGCTCAGTAGAGCATGCAACTCTCAATTTCTGGGTCATGAATTCAAGCCCCACCTTAGGGTTAGAGAGTACTTTAAAAAATAAAATTAAGGAGCACCTGGGTGGCTCAGTTGCTTAAGCAATGAACTCTTGGTTTCAGCTCAGGTGATGATCTCAGGATCATAAGACAGCCCCGCATTGGGCTCCACACTCAGCAGAGTTGGCTTGGATTTCTCTCTCCCTCTCTCTCTGCCCCTCCCTGCTGCATGCGCCCTCTCTCAAATAAATAAGTAAATCTTTTAAAATAAATAAATTAATTAATTACATTTTTAAAAAATCTCCAAATCCTCAGCACCTGGCTGGCTCAGTTGGTAGAATAAGAGACTCTTGACCCCGGGTTGTGAATTCAAGCCCCACAATGGACATAGAGCTTACACTAAAAAAAATAAATTAAATAAATAAATAAATAAATAAATAAATAGCATATATACCCCAGAAAGAAATGAAATATGTATGCTAACTAGCATACATACATAAATAAAAACTTGGAGGGGCCCCTGGGTGGCTCAGTCAGTTAAGCAACCAACTCTTGATTTCAGTTCAGGTAATGATCTTGGGGTCCTGGGATCAAGCCCCTTGCTGGGTCTGAGGGGAGTCTGCTTGTCCCTCTGCCCCTCCCCCCGCCTATGCTCTCTCTCTCTCTCTCAAATAAATAAATAAAATCTTAAAAAAAAAAAGTTACCATGGAACTACTGGAATACTGTTTTCAGGGTCTTTCCACCCTCAAATGTGATGTTAGGGAGACTGGATTTTATCCTGTAAGGAATGGGGATATAGTCACGGATTTCAACAGGAAGTAATGTACCGGTGAACTTTAGAAATAATTCTCATGTATTCATCATAGTTTAGCAAATTTTTTTTAAACTTTTTATTTATTTATTCATGAGAGACAGAGAGAGAGAGAGAGAGAGAGGCAGAGGGAGAAGCAGGCTCCCAAGGAGCAGGGAGCCCCATGCGGGACTCGATCCCAGGACCCTGGGATCATGACCTGAGCCGAAGGCAGATGCTTAACCATCTGAGCCACCCAGGCGCCCCTTAGCAAATATTTCTGAACAATCACTTTGCTGTAGATGCTGGGAATAAAGCAGTAAATGAAACTGTCAAAATTCCCGATCCACACTGGAGCTTATATGCCAGTGTTGGGAGACAAACAATAATCAAAATAAATACACATATACTCTGTATATTAAATAATGGGGCTGTGAGAAAAACAAAGCAGGGCAAGAGGTTAAGGAGAGGTGGGATTCTAAGTAGGGTGCTCAGCAAAGGCCCCAACGAGTGACATCTGAGCAAAGAATTAAAAGAGGAAAGAGTGAGCCATGCAGATTTCTGAAGGAAGAATGTCATAAGCAAAGGTAACCATGAAAAATCAGAAGTATGCCAGTCATGCTCCAGGAACAGAGAAACCAGAATGGCTGAGTCAGAGTTCACAGACAGAAGGTGGAGCAGATGTAGTCAAAGAGGTGAAAGAGAGCCACTGTGAGGTTTTGAGCAGAGAAGTGACATGGTCCAACAGATTTTTAAAGGATCTTTTCTGGCTGTTGAAGTTGAGAACAGAACGTAGAGAGAAATAAGGGTGGGAGCAGGGAGACCAGACAGGAAGCTACTCCAGTCAACCAGGTGAGAGCTGATGCTGACTTGGACCAGGGTGGCAGCAGCAGAAGTGTGACAAGGCACCAGAGTCTGGAAATAGTATAAATGGAGAGCCAATGTGATTGCTGAGGAATGGAATGTGGGCTGTGAGAGAAAGAGGAGTCAAGGACAACTCCAAAAATGTCTGGCCCAAGCAACTGAAAGAAGAGAGTCACCTTTAACTGAGAACAGAAAGATGGCCATGGAGGAGGTTTAGGGGAGAAGATCTGTAGTTCAGTTTATACAGAAGTTACATTTGGGAGGTCTATTAGCTATCCAAGTGGTCATGGTAAGTAGGCAAATGGAGAACAGAGCCACGTTCAGGGGAGAAGTACAGACTAGAGATTTACTAGCAATTTGGGGTCATCTGCATATAGATGGTATTTAAAGTCACAAGACAGGATGACATTACCTAGACAGGGAGTGAAGACAGAACGGACAAGTATGGGCATCGCCTGGGGGCTGGTTAGAAATGCAGAATCACAGGCCCTACCCGAGGACTGCTGAATCAAAATCTGTGTCTTAACAAGATCCCCAGGTGATCTGTATGATTCTTTAAAGTTCGCAAAGCACTGCTTTGGAGCACTCCGTTGGTTCAGAGGAGAGACAATGAAGGGTAGTAACAGGAGGGATGATGTCAAGTGTTCACAAGTGGCTGAATGGAGGAGAGAAGCAAATGCAGGGAGAAGGAGGAGATTTCTGACTCAAGTGACTGGGTAAATGGTGTGCCACTAGTTGACAAAGAATATCAGAGGAAATGTGAGTGGATCATGCGCAGCTTGCGCCTGCGGAACTGCGGATCCCGGTTCTGAGAGGGCTTGGGGCTGCTTCCTTTGAATGACCGGGAAGGCTGTCGGTGTGTAGCGTTCCTGCAAAACTGCTTCCACAGAAAGGGACCTTCGGGAAATTTCTCTGGACACCGCTGAAATTAACAAACCTAGTGCCCCTGGGCCTTTCCAGTTTTCCTGGCAGGTGGATTTCGAGGCAACATGTCTTCTTCAATGAAAGAATGCCTGCAGCTTCAGCTGCTAGAGATGGAAATGCTGTTTTCTATGTTTCCTAACCAAGGAGAAGTAAAACTTGAAGATGTAAATGTCCTGACGAATATAAAGCGATATTTGGAAGGCACAAGGGAGGCGCTGCCGCCAAAAATCGAATTTGTGATTACCCTCCAGATGGAGAAACCCAAGGTGAAAATTGATTTGCAAGTAACCATGCCTCACAGCTACCCCTATGCAGCATTGCAGCTATTTGGACGGTCGTCTGAGCTTGACAGACAACAGCAACTACTTCTCAACAAAGGTCTCACTTCTTATATAGGGACTTTTGATCCAGGTGAGCTCTGTGTTTGTGCGGCAATCCAGTGGTTGCAGGACAATAGTGCCTCCTATTTCCTGAACAGAAAGCTTGTTTACGAACCATCTACACAAGCAAAGCCAGTCAAGAACACATTCCTCCGAATGTGGATCTACAGTCACCACATATATCAGCAGGACCTAAGAAAAAAGATTTTGGATGTCGGGAAAAGGTTAGACGTGACTGGATTTTGCATGACAGGAAAGCCGGGTATAATCTGTGTGGAGGGCTTCAAAGAGCACTGTGAGGAATTCTGGCACACAATTAGGTATCCCAACTGGAAACACATTTCCTATAAGCATGCTGAAAGTGTCGAAACCGAAGGAAATGGAGAGGATCTGCGCCTTTTCCATTCTTTCGAAGAATTACTCCTTGAGGCCCATGGTGACTATGGATTAAGGAATGACTATCACATGAATCTGGGCCAATTCTTAGAATTTCTAAAAAAACACAAAAGTGAGCATGTGTTCCAGATACTATTTGGTATTGAAAGTAAAAGTTCAGACTCCTAGGAAGCTTAATTAAGAGGCCTATGCTTATAATTTCACTAAGGCAGTATTTCTGTTAATAAGACCAAAATAAAAGGGCCAGTGGCTGTTTAGCATCCTCTGTGAGACAACTAGCCCCCAAATTTTTACCTGGTAATGAAACACAAAGGCCTTTTAACTTTATAACAGTGCAATTGTGATGTTATCTCCATGTTCTTGTGTTAACTGAAAACTAAGTGTAAATTAATAAAAACAGTCAATTTAAAAAAAAAAGAATGGAAATGTGGAGGGAAGGCATACAGAGGCTACTGTTTTATAGGTATTGAATTTGAGGCACACACTGGACATCCAGGTAGAGATCTTGCAGGCAGACAGACACAGAGAGAGAGAGACTAGAACCCAGAGATTTTTTTTTTAAGATTTTATTTATTTATTTGAGAGAGAGAGAATGGAAGAGAGAGAGCATGAGAGGGGGGAGAGTCAGAGGGTAAAGCAGACTCCCTGCTGAGCAGGGAGCCTGATGCGGAACTCGATCCCGGGACTCCAGGATCATGACCTGAGCCGAAGGCAGTTGCTTAACCAACTGAGCCACCCAGGCGCCCTAGAACCCAGAGATATTAAACACTATCTTCAGTGAGATATCATGATTAAGAGAAGGGTTTTTTTTTTGAAGAATAAGACTATTGCTAGGTTGGGGAAGTCACAGAAGCTTCAAGAAAGTGAATAATTGATGGAGGAAGGTCCTCAGGGAGACTACAGAGAAAGGATTTTAGGTACAATGTAAAAGGATGGCTTAAAAATACTGGGGAGAAGGGCGCCTGGCTGGCTCAGTCAGTGGAACCTGGAACTCTTGACCTCAGGGTCATGAGTTCAAGCCCCAGGTTGGGTGTAGAGTTTACTTAAAAAAAACAAACAAAAAAACAGGGATATCTGGGTGACTCAGTCAGTTAAGCGTCTGCATTTGGCTCAGATCATGATCCCAAGGTCCTGGGATCCAGCCCTATGTTGGGCTCCCTGCTGGGCGGGGAGTCAGCTTCTCTGTCTCCCTCTGCCCCTCCCCCCGCTCCTGCTCTCTCTCACTCTCTCTCTCAAATAAATAGAAAATCTTTAAAAAAACAACAAACAAGGGTGCCTGAGTGGCTCAGTTGGTTAAGCGACTGCCTTTGGCTCAGGTCATGATCCTGGAGTCCCAGGATCGAGTCCCACATCAGGCTCCCTGCTCGTTGGGGAGTCTGCTTCTCCCTCTGACCCTCCCCCCTCTCATGCTCTCTCTCACTCTCTCTCTCATTGTCTCAAGTAAATAAAATCTTAAAAAAAAAACAACAAATAAAACAAAACAAAAAATTAAAAAATAATAATAATGGAAAGAGATGAAAACATATGTCCACACAAAGAATTACATGGTTTGGCTTTACACATGATAGCCAAAAACTGGGAACAACTCAATTGTGAATCAAGAGATGAATGAATAAATGAATAAATGAATAAGCAAAGTCGGCATAGCCATATAACAAAATACCATGGAGCAATAAAAAGGAACTACTGATACAAACAACATGGACGAATCTCATTATTTTGAATGAAAAGATCCAGATACAAAAAGGCACACACCGGGGTGCCTGGGTGGCTCAGTCGTTAAGCATCTGCCTCCGGCTCAGGTCATGATCCCAGGGTCCTGGGATTGAGCCCCACATTGGGATTCCTGCTCGGCGGGAAGCCTGCTTCTCCCTCTCCCACTCCCCCTGCTTATGTTCCCTCTCTTGCTGTGTCTATCTCTGTCAAACAAATAAATAAAATCTTGAAAAAAAAAAGAATGTGGCTTTAAAAAAAAAAAAGGCACACGGGGCGCCTGGGTGGCTCAGTTGGTTAAGCAACTGCCTTCGGCTCAGGTCATGATCCTGGAGTCCCAAGATCGAGTCCCGCATCGGTCTCCCTGCTCAGCAGGGAGTCTGCTTCTCCCTCTGACCCTCCCCCCTCTCATGTGCTCGCTCTCTCTCATTCTCTCAAATAAATAAATAAATAAAATCTTTAAAAAAAAGGCACACACCATGTGATTCCAGTTATATGAAATTTTAGAATAGATTATTTCATCTATAATGATAGAAGGTAGATCAGTGGATGTGTAGGGTCAGGAAATTGACAGAAGCGGGGCAGAAAGCTGTAGGGTTCCTGCTTATGGTATCCTCATTTAGTCTTGTGTGCTCCTCACTGAATGGCAATACCTTCATTGATTCTCTTTGGATGGACCTGTTCCTTATAAATATACGTCTAATTATGCTTATTTAACTGAAATGATGATGACGATGATGACTAACATTCACTAAGTTCTTCCTGTGTGCTCGGCAATAGGCTAAGCACTCATACAATCTGTACAACACTCCAATGAAGTTGGTACTATTACTATCTCCTTTTTTAAAAAAGATTTTATTTATTTGAGAGAGAGAGAGAGAGAGACGGAAAGCGCACGTGCAGAGACAGGAGCGCATGAGCTGGGGAGGGGCAGAGCGGCAACCAGACTTCCCTGCTGAGCAGGAGCCTGATGCTGCTAGATCCCAGGATCCTGAGATCATGACCTGAGCTGAAGACAGACACTAAACCCACCAAGCCACCCAGGCACCCCTCTCCTTTTTTTTTTTTAAATTTATTTATTTTTTTAGTAATCTCTACATCCAATGTGGGGCTCAAACTCACAGCCCTGAGATCAAGAGTTGCATGTCTTTCTCACTGAGCCAGTCAGACACCCCTACCATCCCTTTTTTTAAACAAACATGAAAAAACTAAAGCTGAAAGAGATTGATTAACTTGCTCAGGATCTCATAGTTTGTCTAACAACCTTGACACTAAAACTTCATGGTCTTAACCATGACATAAGACTTACAATGGTACAAGCTATCTACTGGTTGGCATTTAAAAGAGATCCACATGTTCAGAGAGCCTTTGGCTCATGTGCTTCTTGTTAGCCACTCAAGCTTTATCTGCCCCAGCATCTTCCCTACCTCGTTGGAGCAACCTGCACTCGCTGGGCTTCCATCCCAAGTCCAAGTCAAAATGTCCTAAAATCCTCCAGCTGTCAAACAGTACTTATCCCAGTTATGACTCCCAGCTCTGAGGTTATTTCCCCCATGCTCTCTCCAGTGACTACCTACCTAACATGTTATTCCTATCTTCCCAGTTTCTTCTCTTCCCTCACCAACCCCTCCAAAGCCTTGTTTTTGTTTGAGAACTGGAACCCAAACCAATTTCTCTTACTTATGCACTAGGAATACTTTTTCATTATCCATTAAATCGAAACAAGAACCCAAGGAACATCCTCAGCATAGAAGTGCTGAATCATATCAAGTCACTGAGAAAGAAGAGCAGGCAAACAGAATGCATGGATCGGGTGAGGCCTGTCCTCCACAGCTCCTATGATTGCACACACTAAAACCAACACAAATGCCTGAATAGATCATATTAGCATCCTCAAAATTAAGGGAAGTAGGGGTGCCTGGGTGGCTCAGATGGTTGGGTGTCTGCCTTCAGCTCAGGTCACGATCCCAGGGGCCTGCCCAGAGTAGGGCTCCCTGCTCAGAGGGGAGTCTGCTTCTCCCTCTCCTTCTTCCATTCCCACTGCTTGTGCTCTCTGGCTCTGTCAAATAAATAAATAAAATCTTAAAAAAAAAATTTAGGGGAAGTACACTATGAGCAAATATGTATTTAGCAAGTTCTTCCAATGGTGAAACAAAAAAGTATATTTTTCAGTTTTGTTTTGTTTGGCACTGACCCTATTTGTCACCGGGAGTTCCGCATTTCTCAAAGCCTTGACCCGTCCACACGCATTCACATATCAAAAATTAGAGATGATTACATTAACATAGCAGTCCACTTACTTTCACAAAGGAAACTCTGAACACGAAGCGTTTTGCAAGGTAGGTTACTGGAACCATTCCAACTGTGTCAACAGCTTCTCGAAGTTGGGCTGCCACAGCGGTTTCACATCCAAACTGTGACTCTGAAAAACAACGTATCCTAGTAAGTACGAAATCCTACAATTCGAACTGGCAGAAGTAATTCTCTCTGGCAGACTCCTACGGTAACTTTAGTTGGAAGTCTGTTTGGGGTGGCTGGAAGAGAATTAGCCTGAAAGGCAACATCTCTGAAACAATTTTGCCGTCAACCCTGATGTTGTCTTGGGGACTACGGACTCAAGGAGCAGGGCTGGGAACAGCTGGTAAAAGGGTTTCCGCCCAGGGTCTCAGTAACTTTAAAAGTGCTGCCCAACAGCTAGTAGTGTCCTCAAGGGGCCGTGAGCGTCAAACCGCTTCCTGGGAGGCGGGTCTCGTCTTTATGGATTTGGAAAGAGAAGTCCTGCAGAATGGAAAACTTCCTCCTCCGACCCCCCCACCTCCGCCAAGCTCAAGTAGCCTCTACAAAGGGATTTTTTTTTTTTTCCCCAAGGTGAATCACCTGTTCAGAGGGCCAGAGGAAAAATTACCGAGGATTTGGTTCCACAGAAAGATGCAAAAAGGGCGTCTGGGTGGCTCAGATGGTTAAGCGTCTGCCTTCGGCTCAGGTCATGATCCCAGGGTCCTCGGATCGAGTCCCGCATGGGGCTCCCTGCTTAGCGGGGAGCCTGCTTCTCCCTCTGCCAATCTCTCTCTCTGTCTCTTATGAATAAATAAAATCTTTAAAAAAAGAAAGAAAGATGGAAAGAATGAAGGGGCAAGACTCCTTGCCCCAAACTGGAATATGACCTTGCCTCGGGGACCGTTATATCTGCCTCTCAAAGGCTCCACCATCTTGGACTGCCCCATGCTTGCAACAGAGTCCTGCGCTGACTCCCCTAGAGACTGGTTTCTCAGGGGGTTCGGGCCAGAGGGCTTACCACGTCCTCAAAGTCGACCGGCCCGAGGCCCGCCGGAGACGACCCGCAGCCCGGACGCCAGACGGGGAACACCCCTGGCTACATTCTCATTGGCTCCTGGAGGCCGGAAGTGCCTGTGTCCGGCGGAAGTACTCCTACTGTGAGCGTCGGCCAGGCCCGGAGCTTCAGGTAGGCGGGGCCCCTGGCCCCGAACTCTGGGACCAAGTCTGTGGCACGGGCGGAGGGGGGACCCCGAGGGCCCCAGGAGGTTGTCTGGGTTTTGGTCTGGGAGGGCTGGAAGAGTTTCGGGGGCAGGGGCTCGTGGCGACCTCTGGTGGCAGCCGGGGCCTAGTGGAGCCCGGCCACCGCAGGACCCAAGTGCGGGAGCTCCAAGTTCCCCCGTGGAGACGGGGTTTGGGACGGTGGCCCGAGCTGCTCCGTGTCGCGTCCCGATGCTTGAGGTCCTTCGCTGCTCACGTCCAGCCGGGAAAAACGTGTGCTCTCCGCCCTTATCGGTGCTTCTGGCTTTGACAGCCGCGCTCCGGACACGCGGGGGTGCAGGGCTTTCCCCAGGAACACCCGCCGCATCGCTAGGGGACACCTCAGCAAGGCTGCCCGAGGCGCTGTCAAGAGAGAAAACGTTTTCTGCCCCTCCTCGCCCCGCTCCCCTCTCTCCCATGGTGTCTCCCTAAAAAGAGAAGGGTGTGTGTCAGATGCAGGCTGCTCAGGTGGGAGTTATCTGGCCTGCTCTCGGCTAGTTTCTGTAAAGTCAGTGAAACTACTTGTTAATGATTCCCTATTTCCCAGCCAACTCCACCTTTAAGTGGTTTGAATTTTGAGCCTCTTGTAGTCCTGATGAACAGTTTCGCTTTCCTCAAGTTTATGACACTTGGAACTTCAGCAGTTGGAGGTTTATGCACTTTGGGACCGGCCAAGAGTGTGCAGAGTGTAAAGTACTAAGGGGCAAGGTGAGCATGAATGAGTACATCTTCCGCTCCAGATGACAGTTTTTGAGTGCTGTTCGGCAGTTTCGGTGAAAGCTGCACCGCCTTTATTGGATACTAGGTGGTGCCAGCGAGTTAATCTTTCTGGGATAAATTTCAAATAACGGGCAGCACCAGGTTAACGCTTTCAAAGTGCCCCAACTTCCCTGAAATTTATTTAAAATAGTCTTACCTCCTTTAAAATATCTGGTGCCTTTATACGCTGTATCCAGTTATCAAATACCTATTCTCTCTTAAGTGCTGAGCATGCTAAAAGAGGAATCAGACTCATTTTCTCCTCTCCCAGAGTTTATAGTCTGGAGAGAAAGACCAGTAAACAATGTGCTATAATGAAATCACATATAATTTAAGGAAGAAATGAGTACTAAATAGAGAATAAGATGTGAAATGCCGTGGAAGAAGCAATCAGTTCTCATTATTCATTTACCAATTACTTACCCAGTATTTTCTGTCTGCCTAACGTTATGCTGGATGCTGATGCATAAAGAAAAAGTAGGGGCACCTGGGTGGCTTAGTCGGTTAAGCATCTGCCTTGGGCTTAGGTCATGATCCCGGGGTCGTGGGATCAAGCCCTGTCAGGCTCCCTGCTGAGCAGCTTCTCCCTCTCCCTCTCACCCCGCCCCCAGCTCCTGCGATCACGTGTGTGTGCGCTCTCTCTCTCGCTCTCACTATCTCAAATGAATAAATCTTTTTTTTCCCCAAAATTTTATTTATTTATTTGACAGAGAGAGACAGCGAGAGAGGGAACACAAGCAGGGGGAGCGGCAGAGGGAGAAGCAGGCTCCCCGCTGAGCAGGGAGCCTGATGCGGGGCTCGATCCCAGGACCCTGGGATCATGACCCGAGCCGGAGGCAGACGCTTAACGACTGAGCCACTCAGGTGCCCCGAATAAATAAAATCTTAAAAAAAAAAAAAAATCCCTGCTCACAATTTAGTGATTGGGAGGGAACCAAGTAAGACATGGAGAAACTGAACCTTGAGCTAGACCTTGAAGAATGGATTACGTGGGCTTGGTAGGTTGGAAAATAAAAAAAAAACTGGCTCAGAAGAGAAGGATGAGAGTGCGTGGCACGTTTTGAAACAGCAAGTTGTTCTTGCTTCGGCTGCACATACACCAAAATTGAAACAGCACATAGTTTAGCGTGGTTAGACTGTAGGACATTGAGCCTGAAAAGACACTGTCCGTTTTAGGTTTGGCTTTACTTTTACTGGAGAATTCAGCAGAAATAAAATCAAGTTTAATTGTATGTGTCCCAGGAGAAATTATACATGAAGCATAGCTGTAATAAATTATGTGCAATAAATTACACTTCTGGCTAACCTATTATACATGAAATTACACTTTTGGCTATAATTAGCTCATTTGTATTTACATATCATTAATCATTGTAGATAAGCCAATTTTAAAAGATACAGTAGTAAGAATAGATTTTCACTGATTACACTCTATTTTGAGTGTAATGTAAGGAATCCTCTTCATTGAAGTTCACATATCAGATCATCTGGTAATGATTATGTGTAGGAAAATTTTAAATGCTTTAATAAGTTATCCTAGGATTTAGGGTTTTTGTTTTGGTTTGGTTTGGTTTTTGGTTTTTTAAATTTTTGTTTAAGTAATCTCTACACCCAACATGGGGCTCGAACTCACTATCCCAAGATCAAGAGTTGCGTGCTCCACTGACTGAGCCAGCAGGCGCCCCAGGGTTTAGGTTTTTTTTTTTTTTTTTAAAGACTTTATTTATTTGAGAGAGCGAGCATGAGAGGGGGGAGGGTCAGAGGGAGAAGCAGACTCCCTGCTGAGCAGGGAGCCCGATGCGGGACTCGATCCTGGGACTCCAGGATCATGACCTGAGCTGAAGTCAGTCGCTTAACCAACTGAGCCACCCAGGCTCCCAGGGTTTAGGTTTTAATGAATGGTTGTATCTAATATTAAGCAAAATGTGTTTCCTGAAAGGAATGTAAGTTTAATTTTTATAAATGAAAAAACTTAAATGCTATAAATGTTAAGGTAAATGCATATAATATCAACATGCCAAAATCAGTAACTTTTCTCTACACTAGCAATAATCAGAAATTTTTGTTTTTACGTAAACTCTATGCCCAACATGGGACTGGAACTCACAACCCCAAGATCAAGGGTTGCATGCTCCACCGACTGAGCCAGCCGGGTGCCCCACAATAATCAGAAATTGTAATAACAAAAAGTCTATTCCCAATATTAACAAAAAATACAAAATGTCTTAGAATAGCCAATGTTCAAGACCTTTGTGAATAAAACAATACCTTTTAAATTAAAGATCATGAAAGAAAGCTGAGATAAATGGAGTGATATATTGCTTAATAGGAAGATTCAAATTTCAAGGATACAGATCTTCTCATATTAGTCTCTAATTTTAATGTAATCCCTGTCAAAATTTCAATCGCTTTTTTTTTTTTTTTTAGATTTTATTTATTTGAGAGAGAGAGATCACGAGCAGGGGGGAAGGGTAGAGGGAGAAGCAGACTCCCCGCTGAGCAGGGAGCCCAATGTGGTACTCGATCCCAGGACCCTGGGATCATGACCTGAGCAGAAGGCAGACGCTTAACCAGCTGAGCCACCCAGGCGCCCCTCAGTTGCATTTTTAAGGGAACTTGACAAGCTGATTCTTTAGTTCATCCAGAAGAGAAAATGCATGAATAGCAAGAGTTATGGGGGGGAAAATTCTGTAATAATAAAGGCAACTCCTTATCAGTTATCAATGTACACCAGCTCTGCTGCTAACAATTACAATAGCAAGGTAATGTCTTAGGACCCGAACATTATCAGTGAAATTGACTTGAGTCTGTTTCTATTGAATCTATATTAAAAGTGGCATGGGGCACCCATGTTGGCTCAGTTGATTAAGCGTCCGACTCAATCTCAGCTCAGGTCTCGATATCATGGTTGTGAGTTCAAGCCACGTGTTGGGCCCCATGCTGGACATGGAGCCTATTTAAAACAAACAAACCAATAAAAGTGGCATAAGTACTGACTAGTAAACAGTGTTGGGGCAACTGGCTCCCCATTTGAAAGAAAGTAAAAGTTAGACTCCTATTTTACAGCATTAACAAAAAAAAGTTGCAGGTAGCTTAACTGAATGTAAAAAGAGAAAAATTTATGTAAGTCTTAGAATATAATATATATATATTTTTAAATCTTAAGATGGTTAGGGCCTGCCTTCATGGGACATAAAACTAAAAAGCCTTAAAGAAGAAGACAGATTTGGCCATTAAAAATAATTTTTTTTAAAGATTTTATTTATTTATTTGAGAGAGAGAGAATGAGAGATAGAGAGCACGAGAGGGAAGAGAGTCAGAGGGAGAAGCAGACTCCCCGCCGAGCAGGGAGCCCGATGCGGGACTCGATCCCAGGACTCCAGGATCATGACCTGAGCCGAAGGCAGTCGCTTAACCAACTGAGCCACCCAGGCGCCCCAAAAATAATAATTTATTGTGGGGCGCCTGGGTGGCTCAGTCAGAGTCTGCCTTCAGCTCAGGTCATGATCTCAGGGTCTTGGAATCAGTCCTGCATCGGGCTCCCTGCTCAGCGGGGAGCCTGCTTCTCCTTCTCCCTCTGCCTCTGCCTCTCCCCCTGCTTTGCTTTCTCGCTCTCAAATAAATAAAATCTTTTTTTAAAAAAGTAAAAATAATAATTTATCATGACAAAAAACAACATTAAGTGAAATTTAAAGTCAAGAGACAAGGGAAGGGTGCCTGGGTGACTCAGTCGTTGAGCGTCTGCCTTTGGCTTAGGTCATGATTTCAGGGTCCTGGGATCAAGCCCCGCATTGGGCTCCCTGCTCCGCAGGAAGCCTGCTTCTCCCTCTCCCACTCCCCCTGCTTGCGTTCCCTCTCTCGCTGTGTCTCTCTCTGTCAAATAAATAAGTAAAATCTTAAAAAAAAAAGACATAATATTTGCAACATAACTACAAAGGCTTCATACTCCTATAAATCAGTAAGAGAAAGATAATCCAGTAGAAACATGGGCACATTTCCAAAGAAGAAATTCATATCAAAAGTTGTTAATGCCCATAAGTCAGGTAAATGCACATAAAACCAACAAGATAAGGCTAAGAGTGTTCTGAGTCCTGGAGAGTACTTAGTAAGAATGAAAAAGAATGTTATAAAAATCTTTTTGTAACACAAAGTCACACCTGATCTATTTCTTTTTTCTTTTTTTTTTAAGATTTTATTTATTTATTTGAGAGAGAGAATGAGAGCACGAGAGGGAAGAGGGTCAGAGGGAGAAGCAGACTCCCCGCCGAGCAGGGAGCCCGATGTGGGACTCGATCCCGGGACTCCAGGATCATGACCTGGGCCAAAGGCAGTCGCTTAACCAACTGAGCCACCCAGGCGCCCACACCTGATCTATTTCTTTATAAAATTGTGTTTCCAATTCATTTAAAGTAAGATGGACCAATAGTGAAGATTTCTTTCTTTTTTTTTAAAAGATTTTATTTATTTATCAGAGAGAAAGAGAACACAAGCCAGGGTAGCTGCAGGCAGAGGGAGAAGGAGAAGCAGGCTCCCCGCTGAGCAAGGAGCCCAGTGCGGGCTCGGTCCCAGGACCCTGGGATCATAACCTGAGCTGAAGGCAGCCGCTTAACCAACTGAGCCACCCAGGCGTCCCAATAGTAAGATTTCTTTTTTTTTTTTTAAAGATTTTATTTATTTATTTGAGAGAGAGAACGAGAGATAGAAAGCACGAGAGGGAAGAGGGTCAGAGGGAGAAGCAGACTCCCTGCTGAGCAGGAAGCCCGATGTGGGACTCGATTCCGGGACTCCAGGATCATGACCTGAGCCAAAGGCAGTCGCTTAACCAACTGAGCCACCCAGGCGCCCCAATAGTAAGATTTCTAATTAACTTGTCAAGTCAGGAAGACTGCCAGGCATTTTTGTGGGGTTTTACTAGTATGTGAGTTTAAACTTTTATATGTAAAATGAAATTCTCTTTGCACAACTGTCTTTCCCACACCTGTAGCTCAGAAAGAGTATAGCCCATTTTAAATTGTACTGGTATGTTGAATCATTTCAAATAACCAAATAATACTATATGTGGGCTTATTGTTCTACTTAGAGATCAAAATGGCTTCCAGAGGAAAGACAGAGACAAGCAAATTAAAGCAGAATTTAGAAGAACAGTTGGATAGACTAATGCAGCAATTACAAGATCTGGAGGAATGCAGGTAATAGTATAACTGCTGCTCTGCTGTCAAGTGGCTTTTTTCTGCAGCTAGATTCCCAGCCGTGGGTGCAGGCCCATGTGTGATTTTGGTTTCGCCTGTAGTGTTCTTCTCAGTGCTTTGTCTGTTGGAGAAATAAAAGTGCAAGCTTTGGAGTCATAAAAGTAAGCCCCTTAAGTTTCCATTTCCTTGAGTGTGAAGTAGAAATAGTAACACCT
The DNA here is from genome assembly GCF_003265705.2 of Callorhinus ursinus. Classification (NCBI taxonomy): domain Eukaryota; kingdom Metazoa; phylum Chordata; class Mammalia; order Carnivora; family Otariidae; genus Callorhinus; species Callorhinus ursinus. Next base: position 29,827,494 of record NW_027397080.1, read on the forward strand.
ACCTTGTCTTCAGTATTTAAAATGGCCCTGCCTGGAATGTACTTGAACTTCTGTAGTGTATTTTCAGCCTTAACCATTCAAAGGATCAAAACTGTTCATTGCCTTTTTTAACAACTTTGAAAGGTTGTTGTAGGTATTTCAAATGAAGAGTAGGCTTGGCCCAGAGTAGGTGCTCAGTAAATGGTAGCTGTCATTATTTGTAGTAAATGTTTAATAAATGGCTTGTTCAATCAGTGACTAAAAATAGCCTCTTAGCTAACTGAACATAATAAAAGAAACTAGCCTCGTGCTCAGATGACAGGTACTACATTGCTGTTGTATTTCACGATGGACAAAATTTTACCTACCATTAATGATGGTGATAAAAGTGACAACTATTTTGTCAAGTACCTATTGTTTGTCAGGGACTTTCTGTAGTTTATGTAATGTTCATAGCAACCCTATAAGGTAGGTACTGTCATTATCTGTGGCTTGTAGATCAAGAAACTGAGGCTTGGCTGTGTTAAGTATCTTGCCCATGGTTATGAATCGATTCATAGACTGCTTAAGAGGAAGTTATTATGTGGTTTGTTAAGTGTGCCTCACTTTGGTAAAAGAAAAATGTTTAATTATCAAAGTAACCACATTGCAGGAAAACACCCATATTACTAACATCTGAACACATCTATTGTTAGCATTTTGTCATTTCCTTTCAGCCTTGTCCCCCCAGATATTTTTTGTAAATATATGTATCTGAAGTCTTAGAGTACAAATATTAAGATTGCTTTTTTCACTTGGAACTCTTGTGTTTTTCTATATTATGTTCACTGTACTTCAGAGAGGAACTTGATACAGATGAATATGAAGAAACCAAAAAGGAAACTCTGGAGCAACTAAGTGAATTTAATGATTCACTGAAGAAAATTATGTCTGGAAATATGACTTTGGTAGATGAGCTAAGTGGAATGCAACTGGTAAGCATAATTTACGTACGCTGGTGACACAGGTGGTTTTTCTCTCTTTTTTTTATAAGTATATTTAAGATAGAAGAGAAACCCTGTCCCAGGCAGCCAGCATTCATTGTACAAGTTTCCCCTTTGGAAAACGGTGTGTGGGTGTTCAGTTCTGTGTCTGGTGTATATGAACAGACCGTAAATCTCCCTGTGATCTGTGGTAGCTGTGAGGCAGCTCTGGAACGTGAAGAGCTGTTTGGTTTGAACCTTGAAGAAAACTGTTTTGAGTTTAGCTGAGATTAAAGAAAAGTTCATCAAGTGACTGTTAATGTACACCTGGTTATTAAAATAACTATGAAATTAAAAAAAAGAAAAGAAAAGAAACCCTGTTTGGGGGTTTGACTTCTAGATGAATGTCTGCTTATAGATAAAGCAGCATAAGCTTCCAGATCTTCATTTAGTTATGTATTTGGCTCCAATGACATGCACAGAAATAGCAAATGGAAACTAAATTTTTTTTTTAATTTAAATTTTAGGTAGTTAACACACAGTGCAATGTTGGTTTCTGGAGTAAAATTCAGTGATTCATCACTTACATACAATACCCAGTGCTTATCCCAGCAAGTGCCCTCCTTAGTGCCCATCACCCATCTAGCCCATCCCCCACCCACCTCCCTCCATCAACCCTGTTTGTTCTTTATCGTTAAGAATCTCTTATGGTGGGCGCCTGGGTGGCTCAGTTGGTTAAGCGACTGCCTTCGGCTCAAGTCATGATCCTGGAGTCCTGGGATCGAGTCCCGCATCGGGCTCCCTGCTCAGCGAGTCTACTTCACCCTCTGACCCTCTTCCGTCTCGTGCTCTCTATTTCTCATTCTCTCTCTTTCAAATAAATAAATAAAAAGCTTTAAAAAAAAAAAAGAATCTCTTATGGATTGTTTCCCTCTCTCCTTTTTTTCTTTCCCCCTTCCCATATATTCCTCTGTTTTCTTTCTTAAATTCCACATATGAGTGAGATCATATGGTATTTGTCTTTCTCTGACTGACTTATTTCACTTAGCATTAATACTCTCTAGCTCCACCCACATCATCGCAGATGGTAAGATTTCATTCTTTTTCATGGCTGAGTAGTATTCCATTGTAGGGGGGTGGTGTGTTTACAACATACAGCATAAGTTGTAAATTATGCTTACACACACCACCCACATCCTTTTTTTCCATTCATCAGTCAGTGGATATTTGGGTCTCTCCACAGTTTGGCTATTGTTGCTAATGCTGCTATAAACATCAGGGTGCATGTATTCCTTTGAATCTGTATTTTTGTGTCCTTTGGGTACATACCTAGTAGTTGCAATTGCTGGATCGTAGGGTAGTTCTATTTTTAACATTTTGAGGAACCTCCATACTGTTCTCGAGAGTTGCTGTACCAGTTTGCATTCCCACCAACAATGCAAGAGGGTTCCCCTTTCTCTACATCCCCACCAACATCTGTTGTTTCTTTTTTTTTTTTAAGATTTTATTTATTTATTTGTCAGAGACAGAGAGAGCACAAGCAGGAGGAGTGGCAGGCCGAGGAAGAAGCAGGCTCCCTGCCTAGCAGGGAGCCCAATGCGGGACTCGATCCCAGGACCCTGGGATCATGACCTGAGCCGAAGGCAGACGCTTAACGACTGAGCCACCCAGGCGTCCCCAACATCTGTTGTTTCTTGTGTTGTTAATTTTAGCCATTCTGACAGGTGTGAGACGGTATCTCATCATGGTTTTGATTTGTATTTCCCTGATGATGAGTAATGTTGAGCATCTTTTCATGTGTCTGTTAGCCATCTGGATGTCTTCTTTGGAATAGTGTCTATTCATGTCTTCTGCCCATTTCTTAACTGGGTTACTTGTTTTTTGGGTGTTGAATTTGTTAAGTTCTTTGTAGATTTTGGATACTAACCCTAATCAGATATATCGTTTGCAAATATCTTCTCCCATTCTGTAGGCTGCCTTTTACTTTTATTGATTGTTTCCTTTGCTGTGCAGCTTTTTATCTTGATGAAGTCCCAGTAGTTCATTTTTGCTTTTGTGGAAACTAAAATTATAACAGTGTTTGACGAACAGGGAAGACCTATTTGTAATTGAAGACTCATCAATCAATTATTATAATATTTGATTCATTGGAATATTTTGCTCAGTTTTTACCTTCTTGTATTCTAGGCTATCCAGGCAGCTATCAGCCAGGCCTTTAAAACCCCGGAGGTCATCAGGTTATTTGCAAAGAAACAACCAGGTCAGCTTCGGACAAGGTTAGCAGAGGTAAAGTTTCTTTAAATTGATTTATTTGCTGTGTGTATTTGTTTTCTCAGCTCCAGAATTTCATTATGTTATTCTGAAATTTAAAAATTGGTCAGTTGAGAATGTATAACACCACCAAGAGTGAACCCTAATGATGTATAGACTATGGAATTGGGGGATTATGATGTGTCAGGGTAGGTTTATCTGTTGTAACAAATGAACCATTCCGGTGGGACATATTTATCATGGGGAGGCTGTGCAGAAGTGGAGGTGAGGGGTATATGGGAAATCTTTGTACCTTTCACACAATTTACTGTGAACCTAAAACTGTTCTGAAAAATAGTCTGTTAGAAAAAAAATTGATCAGTTGATTTTTTTTTTTTAAAGATTTAATTTATTTATTTGAGAGAGAGAGAAGAAGTGGGGGGTAGGGAGAGGGAGCAGACTCCCCAGTGAGCAGGGAACCTGAAGCAGGGCTTGATCCCAGGACCGTGGGACCATGACCTGAGCCGAAGGCAGATGCTTAACCGACTGAGCCACCCAGGTGCCCCTGATTTTTTTTTTTTTTTAAGATTTATTTATTTATTTTAGAGAGAATGTGGGGAGCAGGAGAGGGAGAGAGAAACTTTAGTAGACTCCTCACTGAGCTTGGAGCCCAACACGGGACTTGATCCCATAACCCTCAGATCATGACCGGAGCTAAAACCAAGAGTCAGACCCTTAACTGACTGTGCCATACAGGGGCCCCTGATCAGTTGATTTTAGAGCCACAACCCATAGTTTTCTGACAAAGTTAGTCTTTTGAGCAATTATTATTGATAACGAATATGGAGGTTTAAAAAGCATATGACAGTTTATACTGCTACTAACTACTTCTACTTGGACCCTACCTTTAAGGTTTTACCATATACTTCTGGAGCCCTGAGTTGAAATTCCATCTAGAATCCATTAGCGGCATTGCTCTCTGCACATGTGGCCTTTGTCATCTAAGAATTTCAAACATCTCTATAAACCTGGTACTTGAGGAAATCTGTTAATAGGCTTTAATATAATTAAGACATTAACAGGTGATTTGCAACCACTGGTAATTCAGTAGCATAGTGGTTAAGAGCATGAACGTGGGTCAGACTGGCAGGATTTTTATCCCTGCTCTACCGTGAAGGTAGCTGACCTTGGGGAAATTATTATTTTTTTTTAAGTTTTTATTTATTTATTTAACAGAGAGACTGCAAGAGAGGGAACACAAGCAGGGGGAGTGGGAGAGGGAGAAGCAGGTTTCCCACCACCGAGCAGGGAGCCCGATGTGGGGCTCGGTCCCAGGATCCTGGGATCATGACCTAAGCCGAAGGCAGATGCTTAACGACTGAGCCACCCAGGTGCCCCTTGGGAAGTTATTTTTAATTGTTTTAGCACAATTAATAATATTTTTAACAAATATTATTATTGGAGTTGGATAAGTTATCTTATTCAACTTCTTTGTGCCTCAGTTCCCCATCTATAAAAAGGTGATACTGGTAGTCCCTACTTCTTAAGGTTGTTATGAAGAATAAATGAGGTAATATATGTAAAACACATACTGTGTATAATATGTAATACATGTAAAGTATGTGGAATAGTACCCAGGCTTAGTACATGCTATCAGTGTTTCTGATGATAGAGGTGATGATAACCAACATTCCTAGAGACATGATACTAGTTATCTCATTCAAGCCTATAGACCACACCTCAGTTTAAGGGAATGAGTTCTTAGAGGACAGCTTCTCTCTAAAGGAAGCTATTGACCTCCCAGTTCTCAGTAGAGTTTTTAATCAAGACAGTGGTTATGATTATCATTAAGGTTTATTAGAATTGGGGCGCCTGGGTGGCTCAGTCGGTTAAGCATCTGCCTTCGGCTCAGGTCATGATCCCAGGGTCCTGGGACCGAGCCCCGCATTGGGCTCCCTGCTCGGCGGGGAGCCTGCTTCTCCCTCTGCCTGCTGCAACCCCTGCTCGTGCTCTCTCTCTCTCTCTTTCTCAAATAAATAAATAAATCTTAAAAAAAAAAAAAAGATTTATTAGGATTGAGGGGCACCTGGCTGGCTCAGTCAGTGGCGCATGTGACTCCAGTTCTCGGGAGTTGTGAGTTTGAGCCCCATATTGGGTGTAGAGATTACTTAAGAAATAAAATCTTAAAAAAAAAAAAGATTTACTAAAGCTGTGTAAATTGTGTTGCTGGCATGTTTGCCTTGAATTTCTGTAGTTCTCTATATTAGTCCTCTAGAGGATCTTTTTTTTTTAATATTTATTTATTTATTTGACAGAGAGAGACACAGTGAGAAAGGGAACACAAGCAGGGGAGTGGAGGAGGGAGAAGCAGGCTTCCCGCTGAGCAGGGAGCCCAATGCGGGGCTTGATCCCAGGATACTGGGATCATGACCTGAGCTGAAGGCAGACACTTAACGACTAAGCCACTCAGGCGCCCCTCTAGAGGATTTTTTTTAAGAAGTAGTAGATTTGGGGGTACCTGGGGTGGCTCAGTTGGTTAAGCATCTGACTCTTGGTTTCAGCTCATGTCACAATCTCGTGGTTCCGGTGATCAAGTCCTACATTGGGCTCTGTGCTCAGCAAGGAGTCTGCTTGAAGATTCTTCTCCCTCTTACCCTCTCCACCTAAAACTAATAAATCTTAAAAAAAAAAAAAAGTCATAGTAGTTCTGGGGGCACCTGGCTGACTTGGTCAGAAGAGCATGCAACTCTTGATCTTGGGTTGTGAGTTCGAGCCCCACATTGGGTGTAGAGATTACTTTACCAAAAAAAAGTAGTAGTGGTAGATCTGAAAAGCTGGATTTTATGGGCAGAATGTTTTTAACTTAAGTACCATATACTTTGCATTCATCCATTTCAGATGGATAGAGATCTCATGGTAGGAAAGCTGGACAGAGGCCTGTATACTCAGCAGAAAGTGGAGATACTAACAGCTCTCAGGAAACTTGGAGAGAAGGTACCTGTATTTAATTTACTATAACAGGGATAAAGAAAAGGTATAAAGTATTTGGTACAGAACTTCTTGATCTGTGATCCACTTTGTAGTCCTGAGACATTCTTAATGGTGTTTCTTAGAACCACTTCTTAACATCGGAATCCACTCCCTTGGGCTTTGTTTTGTTTTGTTTAGCTGACTGCAGATGATGAGGCCTTCTTGTCAGCAAATGCAGGTGCTATACTCAGCCAGTTTGAAAAAGTCTCTACAGACCTCGGTGAGTACCCTCGTATTTCTGAAAGCTGAGCATGCATTACTGCTCCAGATTACTGGATACCATGGGTAAGATAACAGGATGGCCTTTTCTTGAGTTTAAAGGTAAAACCAGATTTCTTTATAAATCCCTCTTACTGGGTTTATTTCCTAATACTTTTTACTTAAAAATAGTTAAATTAATATAACTTAATATTTTAAAAATACTTGTCAACTAAAAGTAAACTAAAATTTTATATATTCTATTTCGCATTTAAAGGTAGAGTAAGGTTTTGTAAGCAATAAATCACCCCGTGTATGTCAGATGTTTGTGCAGGGAAAAGAAAATTGGGAATTGGCACTGGGCAGGTTTGGGGTAATGCTCTGATAATAGAAGCTCATTTTATTTTCTATTTCAGTATCTATGGGATAGATTTTCCCCTTGTTATCTGGAACTGTAAATGCATTTGAAATAACCTTTTGTTTATTATGTGTCTTTCTCCTTAGGCTCCGGAGACAAAGTTCTGGCATTGGCAAGTTTTGAGGTTGAAAAAACAAAAAAATGACATGGTGTGGAGGCTTGGAACATTGGTCACATTCTTGCTATAAATGGCGTTTGTCTTCTAGGGATTTTGAATCATTGCAGAGCAATCAAGAGATTCTTGAAATGCATTGATAACCTAAGAAAAGGTGACAGAAAAACATACTTGTGGCTTCTGGTTATACCCTTCATCATTGTGCTTTGTGTAGGGCTCCTGCCTGAGTCATCCTAGACTTGTTGGGATGAGGGACCCATTGGACCTTATTCATTATGTCTTGTGTGTTTGAGAGAGAGAACAGAAAAGTTTCTCTGCCTGTTTTTTTTAAGCCTCCTTGTTTTTAAGTGCTGATAGTAAATGAAAAGATGTGAACTAATGATTCTTTTCTGTTCATAATTTATCCCCATTTATTGGAGTGAATAGTGTACCAACATCAATAGACCTCATGTGTGTTCATAGAATTTTAGAGTTCTAAGTGATCTTAGAAATCATTTTCATTTTATAAACAAGGAAACTGAGGCTCAGAAAGAGCAAGTTGACTTGCTTAACGTCACATCCAAGACAGAGCTGGTGATAAGACTTGGGTGTCCTGACTCTCAACTTTGTGTCCATTGAGTTTTATTTCTGTATTTTGTGCTGTTTTTAAAAACTAATTAAGACATATTTGGGCAAGTTTGTGTTTATGAAAAATTCGGTGTCCCAACAGAACATTGTCACTAAGGGACCGTTCCTCAGCCTGTAAGGCCTCCGTATGAATGGGGCCCATTGTATCTCTGAGTTTTGAGCTTGGAACAATGGGAGCCCTGTTGAGAGTCTCCTGGAGTAACTTAACCTCCTGCCATTGTTCCACCAGGGAGGCAATTGAAAGTGGCAGCTGGAGGCCCTCCCTGTGTGTGACCTCTTTGCTGAAACCCAGAGGGTGGTGACTGTAAACTATTATTTACTCTTCAGTTTTTGGAGAAACACAAAATAAGTTATGAGGAAAAGCATACTCTTGAGTGTTTATGTTTCTCTGCATGCTTAAATATATAGATTTCCCCATGCAGGTGTATGTTAGCTTATATTCTAGGCTCTGGCCACTTTATATTTTTTCATGTATTTCTCAGTTTTCTTTTTCTTTGCACTTTATACAAATTAAAAACATTTTTAAAGCTTCTTGTATACTGTAAACTCTACTAGGTGCTCTGCCAACTGGACAAATTAGGGACCTCAGCTTCATTAATGCCTTATTTGGAACTTTTAATGGGTAACTTTTTATATATGGGTTTACGATGGTCAAAAACTCATTGAAATTGTGACAAATCAAGAAGAAGCAAATGACCTGCTATTCATCTAGGACTTTATGGTCAATCATCATTTCATTATTCTGCTTTTTGCTTGTTTGTTTTATTAAGTAATCTCTACACCCAACGTGGAGCTTGAACTCATGATCCTGAGATGAAGAGTCGCACGCTCCAACTGACTGAGCCCTCCAGGCACCCCTATTCTATATATTTTTTTCAATCAAGGTGAAACTCTCATAACATGAAATTCACCATTTTAAAGTGTACAATTCAGGGTGTTTAATACATTCAAAATGTTGTGCAATCATCACCATCTTGTTCCAAAACATTTTCACCCCCCCCCCAAAGGAGACCCCGTGCCCATTAGGCAGTCACTCCATGCCCTCCTCTTTATCCCAGCAACCACTAATCTGCTTTCTGTCTCTATCTCTGGGTTTATCTGTTCTGGATATTTCATATCAATGGCGTCATACCGTATGTGACCTTTTGTGTCTGGCTTCTTTCACTTAGCATCATATTTTCAAGGTTAATCTAAGTTGTAGCACATACCAGTACTTCATATCTTTTAATGGCTGAAAATACTTCCTTGCATGGATACCACATTGTGCTTATCCACTTATCTCTTGAACATTTGGTTTTTTCCACTTTTTGGCTATTGCAAATAGTACTGCTATGAACATTTGTGTAAGTTTGTTTAAATACCTGTTTTCAGCTCTTTTGGGTATATACCTATGAATGGAATTGCTGTCTGTATGTGTATTTTTGGGTATTTTTCGTTTTGTTTTTTAAGCCATAACAAGATTCCCCCTTCCCCTCCAGTAGTAGGATAAGGAAAATTAGGAATATTTGGTATTTGAAAGGGGCCTAGATGAATCCCGAGTCCTTAATTTTGGTTTCTCTTACACTTTTTCTAAGACTAACATCAGTGAAATATTTTGTCATTAATCTCATTAGTGTATTCATTTTGTAAGCAATGACTAGTACTCAACTTAAAATTAATCTTCCTTTAAAAGTTGCAAAGTTTTCAGTGCCTAGCAATACACTGTCATTTATGGCCATGTGACCTTTGGTAGGTTATTTAATCTTTTTGAGTCTCATTTTCCTCTTCTGTTCAATGGGGATAAGTGGGTAGGACCTACCTACTACATAGGATTACTGTGGATTCCCCTCTTTTCCTTAATGCAGAAAGGTTTGCATTGGAGCTAATCTACCATTTAACAATTCTTTCAAGGGCCATATGATATGTTTTGTTACACAGATTTGGTATAATTTAGAAAAATAAATTGGAAAGTGAATAATTTGAAAATTCTGTACAATTATAGTTATTAAATGATGTGCAAACTAGATTTCCTGTTCATATTTTACTATATTTAATCTTCTGGTTTTTTGAACTTCTTGGGAGGTTTCAGACTGCAATAATTAATGCCAAGGCAGCTAACTTTTTGATATACTTAGGTCAAGCTAATAATGAGAAGAATTCCTGCATTTTTCAAAGAACTGGGGTTGAAGCAGAAGTAAATTCCAACAAGCAAGCATACAACCGGGCTGTTGAATAAAAGTTAATAATTTAAAACACTTCCTAGGGGCACCTGGCTGGCTCAGTCTGTAGAGTGTGTGACTCTTGATCTCGGATTTGTAAGTTCAAGTCCCACATTGGGTATATACATTACTTAAAAATAAAGTCTTTAAAAAAATAAAAAAAAACAACAATTTCTATGTTTCAGAGCTTTGTTTTTTCCTGTGAGCGGTGAGATAGGTATGCTAGGTGGGTGGTACAGGAAGAAACCCAGCAGTAGAATGAGCTGTTCCCAGGGAAGAGTTGGAGTTGAGACAGAGATTGTTAACTTTGATTGTTAGGCGCTTTTTTGAAGACAACTCAGCCAAAGAATGGTCATCTTAGCCAAAATAAAAGACTATACAAATCCACCATTGGATGGTATCTGATTACAGTGAATGATGGATAGTTTGAAATTATTACAGAAAAAATAAACCCAGACCATTTTGCCTAGCGCTTTTCAGCCACTTTCCTGGTTTGTTTTTTGTTGTTGTTGTTGTTTTTGCCCTTACTCTATTCATTACTAAGGCCAAAGAATGCTCTTCTTTGCCTCTCAAAATGTTTTTCAGCATTAATATGTAAATTAAAACTGTCAGCATTCCCACAGACCCCCATGAACAAGCCGTAATTGCTTCCAGTCTGTTTGGCCCTGGAATTAAAAAGATTTAGAAACTGGGTTAACTGGTATTTAATATTTTCATTAAATTGCTAAAAGCAGGTTAAAAATACGGTTCTTCTAGCTATTCCCCTAGAGTGTGGCCTTTTGACATCCTAATTCACTTTGTTTTGAAGTCCCTCTCCCCGCCATACTGACAGCGGAGCTGGGAGACTAAGCTGCTGAAAGCCGCCCGCACCAGGCTCACCGCATGGCTGCACGCTGTCTGCCATCCATGCAGAGGACCAGGGAAGTTAGGTTTGAGGCTGTCCGTTGGAAGCCTCATAGTTAGTGCTTGGTGGTTTTCCTTTTGAAAAGACCACATTCCTTATGGCCTCAGACAATGGACTGCAATTAAAAATAAGTAAACAAAATTATTTTCTGTAAAGAAGGTGAAGGAGAGTCACCAGTTTTGTGTTTTTTGAGGTTTTGTTGTTTTGGTTTGGTTTGGTTTTTTGAGTAAAGAGTAAGATTAGGTAAGGGTTTTTTCTAAGATAATGCACCAGCCTCTGCCCCCAATTTCTGGCCACTTTGGGAATTTTGGAAGCCTTCCCACAAGAACCTGTGACTTTGTGTTACAGTCATAATTTTAATACATGATTTAAGGGCTTAGGTTATCTTGATTATGTATGTTTAAAATGTCTGAGTAGGTCAGGTACTATTCTTTGTTACCACTAAATTGTCATGTGGGGCTGTTCTTTCCTATAAGAGGAGTTTAAGGATTTTTTTTTTTTGCTTGTGTGAAAACCTTGTTCTTTCAGGCCTGGCATCACTCCTCCAACACTCATAAACCAGACCAAGTTGAAACTGAGGCTGTTACCTGCAGTGGTAATCAAAGAGGTAGGTAATTAGGTAAAAGCAAGCATTTGGCCTAGATTAGATTATAACTGATTGCCTTAACCCTGTGATTTGACCATGATCTTAGAAAATGTGGTACTTTTACTACTTCATGTATTTAAAAGGAAAAGAAAGAAACTTTCTTATCACAAGTTTTACATCAAATTTAATCTAGGTTTTGGTAAATTATAACTTAGATTTGGTTTATAAAGCTCTGAGCTTATACTCAAATATTTTATGTCATATTTATTCAGGAAAGGAGCATTTGTACTTTATGAGCAAACATGTAAAATCTCAGTCCCTTAGCCTTAGTCTTATGGCATTTCTTTTCATCCTGTCTTCTGGGAGTTTGAGTAGTTTGTTCCTCTGCAAGAAAATACCATGAGCAAGACTGTATAAAGGAATACATATAGACCTACCAAATCTACTTTCCAGTCTCAGAAGAATGCGGACTCTGTCTTTAACTTGTGAACTTGGAGGAGAAATGAGGGAATTGAGCACGCGCGTTCTTGTTCATGTGCCTGCCTCTCTTCTGGGAGTCTGACTGTAAAAGTGGCTTGTCTGCTCCCATCAGGCACTCAGGACCTCCCACAGTGCTGTTCTTGCCAGAGTGGGAGGTTGACTGTGCCAGGTTAATTCTATTACAATCCAAGCACTGGGCAAATGGTGTACTCTAGGCCCTTTTGGTTTGAAAAACTCAAAATGTGCTTTTCCCTGGTGAGGATTAGGTCTTGAGATTGGAGAGAAGAAACCATGTTTTGAAAAAAATTTTTTTTTAAAGATTTTATTTATTTATGAGAGAGAGAATGAGAGACAGCATGAGAGGGAAGAGGGTCAGAGGGAGAAGCAGACTCCCTGCTGAGCAGGGAGCCCGATGTGGGACTCGATCCCGGGACTCCAGGATCCTGACCTGAGCCGAAGGCAGTGGCTTAACCAACTGAGCCACCCAGGCGCCCTGTTTTGAAAAATCTTAACAGTAATTACTATGTGGGAGCAAGGACAGTTTCTCTCGGCTACCTCTTCTGACTATGATGTCATTTCTTCTTTCCTCAGACGTTGTCTTTTTCTTAAAGATTTTAATTTATTTATTTGTCAGAAACAGGCGGAGAGTGTGCACAAGCAGGGGGAGCGGCAGGCAGAGGGAGAAGCAGGCTCCCCGCCGAGCAAGGAGCCCGATGTAGGACTTGATCCCAGGACCCTGGGATCATGACCTGAGCCAAAGGCAGACGCTTAACCGACTGAGCCACCCAGGCGTCCCTCCTCAGACATTTTCTGAGCGCTGATATATGCCGGACACATTGCTTGGGTCTCTTTTGTTAAATTTCCTTCCTTCCTTCCTTCCTTCCTTCCTTCCTTCCTTCCTTCCTTCCTTCCTTCCTTCCTTCCTTCC
>NW_027397080.1:29840178-29933730 GCF_003265705.2 Callorhinus ursinus
TCCTTCCTTCCTTCCTTCCTTCCTTCCTTCCTTCCTTCCTTCCTTCCCTAGTCTCAACACCCAGCGGGGAGCCCAACACAGGACCTGAGATTGAGACCTGAGCTGATATCAAAAATCGGACACTTAACTGATTGAGCCATCCAGGTGCCCCATTAAATATTCTCAATTGGGCATTGGATAGTCTTTAAAAAATGTTTTTTAAATTTATTTGCGGGGGAGGGAGAGCAGGAGAGGGAGAGACAGAATCTCCAGCACACTCTTTGCTGAGTGCAGAGCCCGACAAGGGACTTGATCCCAGGACCCTGAGATCACAACCTAAGCTAAAACCAAGAGTCAGACGCGCAACTGACTGGGCCACCCAGGTGCCCCTGTGTCTTTTTTTTTTTTTTTTTTTAATGACTCTTTAGGAGGCGCCTGGGTGGCTCAGTTGTTAAGCGTCTGCCTTCAACTTGGGTCATGATCCCCAGGTCCTGGGACCCCCCAGGTCTGGCTCCCTGCTCAGTAGGGGTGTGCTTCTCCTTCTCCCTCTGCCCCTCCACCCTGCTCGTGCTCTCTCACTATTTCTCAAGTAAATAAATGAAATCTTTTTAAAAATGACTGCTTAAGGGTGCCTGGGTGTCTCAGTTGGCCAAGTGTTTGCCTTCAGCTCGGGTCATGATCCCAGAGTCCTGGGATCAAGCCCCATGTTGGGCTCCCTACTCTGGGGGGAGCCTGCTTCTCCCTCTCCCTCTGCTGCTCCCCCTGCCTGTGCTCTCTGTGTCAAATGAATAAATAAAATCTTTTTTTAAAAAATGACTCTTTACTATTTATATAATTAATACAGGTTTAGGGGTGCCTGGGTGGCTCAGTCGGTTAAGTGTCTGCCTTCGGCTCAGGTCATGATCCTGGGGTCCTGAGATTGAGCCCACGTTGGGCTCCCTGCTGAGTGGGGGTCTGCTTCTCCCTCTCCCTCTGTGCTCTCTTTCAAGTAAATAAAATCTTAAAAAAAAAATAGAGGTTTGGGGCTCCTGGGTGGCTCAGATGGTTAAGCATCTGCCTTCGGCTCAGGTCATGATCCTGGGGTCCTGGGATCGAGCCCCACATCAGGCTCCTGGCTCAGTGGGGAGCCTGCTTCTCCTTCTCCCTCTGCCTCTCTCCCTGCTCATGCTCTCTCTCTCTCTCTCTCTATCTCTGTATCTCAAATGAATAAATAAAATATTTTTAAAAAGATATTTTAAAAAAATAGAAGTTTAGATATCCAGCTGTATTACCAAGAGGTTTATTTTACAGTGATAAAATTAGGTTTTAAATAGACCTAACAATAATAAAAAAAAAAAGATATCTGTTACTCTAGCATAGTTAGCTGGGTTCTTAGAAACATTACTTCACTGTGTATCTATATATTGTAAAGAATATTATGCTGGGGGGCGCCTGGGTGGCTCAGTCGTTAAGCATGTGCTTTCAGCTCAGGTCATGACCCCAGGGTCCTGGAATCGAGCCCCGCATCGGGCTCCCTGCTCGGCGGGGAGTCTGCTTCTCCCTCTGACCGTCTTCCCTCTCGTGCTCTCTCTCTCTCATTCTCTGTCTCTCAAATAAATAAATAAAATTAAAAAAACATATTAATTAAATTTGTATCTTTTCTCTTGTTAATGTCTTTTGTAATAGGGGTCCCACTCAACAACATTAAAGGGTAGAGGAAAGATATTTTTCCTCCCCTACAGAAGTATTCCAACCTCCTCTCTATTTAATATTCTCTAAAACAAGACAGATGTTTTCAAATATTCATGTAGCTATTTTGTGAAGAGTGGCTATTAAATGTATAAATTGCTTTGAAACTGCGGCGTAAGGAACTATATAAAAGCTAAATAATACCACTTTCATTAGAATAAAATATTTTAAATCTCAAAACATGCATTTTAAGAATACTAAATAAAATGGAGGCATTGTGTTTGGTTTGACTAAGGGAAGCTCATGTTCATATTCTAGATATTTGAAGTAATGGGAAATTAAGATCATAAAATTAACTGGGAGTACCTAATGTGGGAAAAAGTCTACTTTTGTTATTTTTGTTTTTTCCTTTCCTGGAGGTGAGATAAATTACTTTTTCTGTTCTATTTCCTTTTAGTGATTTAAATTCTGCTAAGGAGATCTTAAAATAAATAACCCAAGACATTCTACTGAAAGAATGTTACTGAGTTTATGGGAATTTGTGCGTTAATATTATAGTCTGTCTCAGCAGGGTGTCATTAGCTGCAGAAATGGAAGGCATATTAAAACTAGCCTCTTTATCTTTTCCAGATTCTGCAGCCCCTTTAGCAGGCTGTTCCTATGTGTCTCTTACTCTGAAAAGAAATTAAATGGAAATTGCCTGCTCAAAGTTGTTTTAAAAAGTCTCACGTGTCACCTGTATGCTTGCTTGAGGAATCCCTGCCTCCTGTGAGCCTGTCTTCTATTTCCTCAGAAAGCTTTTCTACTTATTAGTGAAATAAGTGTCCCTTTCTGTTCTGTCTGTACTTAGCCACCAATTAGTAAGATGAGCAGAAATGCTCCCATGCTGAGCCTGTGCTGGGGGCACGGAAGAAGTTGACACTACTTCATGATGCAAGCTATATAAGCACCTTTTTATCTCCTAGGAGAGGTTCTCAATAGGTTCGGTCTACCCCCTGTAGCCGGGAGCTATTTCAGTATCAACTACTCATTAAAGTCAACCTAAGATATTGCAAAAGCCTTTGGGTTCTTTAAGTGAATTGCCTCCACTTGAATTCAGCTAAGAATAGTTCACTTTTATTCCCCAGGGCTGCTTCCAACTTAACTTGAACTTTCCCCTCAGCCTTACACCCCACCAAAAATGTTGATGCCCATAACAAGCCTAGCTTCTTATTACAGACCCAGGACAGTTGCTGTGAATAATTGCCTAACTGCTAAAGCTGAGCCCAAGAATATGAGATAAGAAATCAGGGCTTGGAGGGGTGGGCCACAGATTTTCTTTTTCCCCGCAAAAAAATAATTTTTTTTAAATGCAAAAAAATAGGGTGACTGGGTGGCTCAGTCAGTTAAGTGGCTGCCTTTGGCTTGGGTCATGATCCCAGGGTCCTGGGATCAAATCCTGTGTCGGGCTCCCTGCTCAGCGGGGCGGGGGGGGGGGGGTCCTGCTTCTCCCTCTCCCTTTGTCTCCCCCACCCCCGCTCATGCTCTCTCTCTCTCTCTCTCTCTCTCATGCTCTCTCAAATAAATAAAATCTTTTAAAAAATAAAAAAATAAATGCAAAAAACAAAATTATACCTAAACATTGATCAGAGAGGGGCACCTGGGTGGCTCAGTCGGTTAAGCGTCTGCCTTCGGCTCAGGTCGTGATCCTGGGGTCCTGGGATCAAGTCCCACATCGGGCTCCCTGCTCAGTGGGGAACCCGCTTCTTCCCGTCCTCCCCGCTCTTGCTCTCTCTTGCTCTCTCTGTCTCTCTCTTAAATAAATAAATAAAATCTTTAAATAAATAAACATCGATGAGAGTACATAGCACTATGCCAGAGCCATCCATCATAAATTAGGTACCTACTCTGACTTTCTCTCCTCTCCATTTGGAGTCCATCGTAGAACTGGTAGCTTTGGAGTAACTGGCAGAAGAGGGAGCGTTCCTGGGCAAGGTGGAGCCAGCCCTGACAGGAAGAAACTCCTCTCATGTTTCCATAGAAGTACGTGCAAAAAGGGGTCAATCTGTTTCTGAAAACTTGTAAAATCATCATTGCATCCATAGATCCAGTGAAAAAATTGGGGTTGAGGACCCTAAACCATTCTGTGAATGATCAAAGTAGTTCTAGGCCAATATTACACCAGTTTTATACTATACCCTACCTGTTAAAGGCTTTGGGGAAATTAAAGCAGTTGTTTGGGGTCTAAAGCAAGGTGGCTTAGGATGAGGAAAGCAATGGCCTCTATGATTTATTTGGTTTCCATCAGAATGGAAAATGCCTTGCTCATCTTCACTTTGTTATGTTGGAATATTACTCACCATCCCACTGTTTTGGGCTTGGCCATGAGACTGCATGTGGCCAATGGAATGTTTATGGATATGACTTCTGGAGAGGTCTTCAATGTGCATCCATGGTTTAGCTTGGCACTCTTGCTCTTTTGTCATTCATCATAAGAGAATATGTCCTATGTAGCCTCTAGTCTAAGGAGAATGAGGAGACATGTGAAACAGACTTAATCCCATCCTGAAGCTAAAACCTGCTGATCTCCGCCCAAACCAGCAGAATCAGTCAACCCACAGCCTGAAGTAGACTCACACCAAGCAATTCGCAGACACCTGTGCTAAAATTATAAATGTTTGTTTCTGCCACTGAGTTTTGAAGTGGCTTTTTACTCAGCAATAATTGACTGATACATCATTTTTTTGAAAAAAGATTTTTAGGGGTGCCTGGGTGGCTCAGTTGTTAAGCGTCTGCCTTCGGCTCGGGTCATGATCCCAGGGTCCTGGGATCGAGCCCCACATCGGGCTCCCTGCTCTGCAGTAAGCCTGCTTCTCCCTCTCCCACTCCCCCTGCTTGTGTTTCCTCTCTCGCTGTGTCTCTCTCTGTGAAATAAATAAATAAAATCTTTAAAAAAGATTTTATTTATTTGAGAGAGAGAGAGAGAGAGCATCAGCAGGGGAAGGGGGAGGGGCAGAGCGAGAAGCAGACTCCCGGCTGAGCAGGGAGCCTGGGATGTGGGGCTCGACCCCAGGAACCCAGGATCCCAGGATCATGACCTGAGCCGAAGACAGAGGCTTAACCGACTGAGCCACCCAGGAGCCCCTAATACATCATTGTTGTTTTATTTTAGTCCATTCTCCATATTAAAGCCATGGTTCTTTATTTATTTGATAGAGCACGTGCAAGTCAGTGGTGGGGAGGGCAGAGAGAGAGAGAGAGAGAGAATCTCAAGCAGTATCTACGCTCAGTACAGAGCCCAGTGCCACGCTGAATCTCACTATCCTGAGATCATGACCCCAAGATCATGACCTGAGCTGAAATCAAGAGTCGGACGCTTAACCAACTGAGCCACCCAGGTGCCCCATATTTCTCTATTTAAATACAAACCCACCATATCACGTCCTTGTTTAAACCTCTCTAGTTCTTATTTTGGAATAAAGACCAAAAGTTCAGCATGATCTGTAAAGTGCCTGGCCTCTTTCCCAACACTCTGCACTCCAGCCACCCAGCCTTCTCTCAGTTGTTTGATCTCACCATGCTTTCCTTTCTCCCCAGGACCTTTTTATGGACTGGTCCGGGTGTGTGCTACCCTCTCCTCCCCACCCTCTGCTTAGTTAATGCCTAGTTCAGTGGAAGCTTAAATGTTACATTGCCAAGGAGATTCTCCTTGACCCTAATGCAAGGTTAAATTCTCCATAATATGGCCTCACACACAGGCTGGTGTATTTCAGCTTTTAGCACTTAACTATAGCTGCGGTGAATTATTCAATTGTGTAATTCATCTTACCCATCACGAGGGCAAGGACAATGTTTGTCTGATGTGCTGCTTTATCCCCTGCTGAGAGTGATGACATGCACCTGGGAGGCAGCTAATAGTTCTTGAATGAATGAATGAGAACAGAGACTGTGCTTGAACAGAAGTCAGGGAATAGGCCACATGTGATGTTGATGAAGATCTGAATCAGTTCAACTAAAATATCCCGTAAGGACTTAATGTAAGAGAGGGTGAATGCTGGAACAAGGTAAAACAAAACAAAACAAAACAAAACAAAACAAAACAAACACCTGCAAAGGAAACAGTCTCTTGTTAGTCACAGAGCCAGGTTGGTTATAATAACAATGAGAGTTGATTTCTAAATGGGACTGAATGAGAAATGAAAACTGATTAAAGAGGAAAGGTCATTAACTGAGGGACTGACAATGTGCGAAGGTTGGACTAGTTTCAACAAGGTGAAGATAGTCCAAGAATTTGAAAATAAAATCAGACCTATGCCCTTTTGTATTCACAGCTTTTGGGTTCTTAGCTTTTTAAATCGTGTCACAGCTCGGGCGCCTGGTGGCTCAGTTGGTTAAGCGACTGCCTTCGGCTCAGGTCATGATCCTGGAGTCCCGGGATCGAGTCCCGCATCGGGCTCCCTGCTCAGCAGGGAGTCTGCTTCTCCCTCTGACCCTCCTCCCTCTCGTGCTCTCTATCTCTCATTCTCTCTCTCTCTCTCAAATAAATAAATAAAAAATCTTAAAAAAAATAATAAATCGTGTCACAGCTTACCTGAGAGAGAAAAACTGTTCTCAGTATCATGATATTTACAGAGAAAAAGTAAAACATACCAGGAATGACACGAGCTTTGAAATTTGAAGTGAAAATCTCATGAAGGTTTCAGTCCAAAGAACAAAGGAAAGAAAATCAGGGTGGAGGGAGCTTCAACGTTCAGGTTTCAATGTCCTTACCGCGTATGAACACGAAAGACATGTCTTCAGGGGAGCCTTGGAACTCACGGCCTTAGGATTCACTGGCACCTGCAAAGATCTGACCGAACCTCCTTCAGTCACCCCCCTGCGACACCCACCCCCCCTTCCATCAGTGAAGGGAGCTGTGGAAGCCATTTCACTGTCCTGTTCCAGTTTGTCAGCAACATACACAAATGTAAGCTAAATTGTCTTTTACGGGAAAAAAAGTGGTAAAGAATTTTTTTAAATTCTTCAGCTATTAGGTATGTTGGTCTATTTCCCTTGGCTCCATAGCTTGTGCTAATTAAAATGGTTTCAACAGAGGATCCTAGAGTGCAGCTTCCTTTTTTTTTTCCTGCCTGTGTTGGCTCTCATGTTCTTTGCTTAAATAATTAATAATCATTACTATCTGTTATGCAGCATGTGGGGGAAGAGTGAGTAAATCTTGGATCCCAGGACATTTGCACCATGCCTGTCCCCTTTGCATAAGCTTTCATCTGAGGCTTAAAAAAGAGCCCCATCTGATGCACCAGCTGGGGGCAAATACCTGCTGATGGGAAGACATTTCCCAGAAGAACAGTAATGAAGAAAATGAGGGGAGGGGGACGTGGAGGAAAGAAAACCACAAAGTTCGTTTAGATTTGAGCAATCGCTGCTGGACCAAAATGCAAAATCTAAGTGTCTGTCACATTACCCCAAAGCCGGGCTTCAGTGTCACAAATAGCAAAGGATTTCAGGAACTCCCTGACAACCATATGAATGTGAAACAGGAGGGTTTATAGTCTCAGGTTTGAAAATTTCTGCTCTTACAACAGTGCAGAGTGGGAGCAAAGCTACACATATTTAATCAGAACAGGCCCCTCTGTTGGTTTACAGCAGTAAACTACTGGGCAATCTGTACCCCAACAGGGTGCGGAACTGCCTGTCAGGAATGGTCTTCAGTCTCACCCTGAATACGTTGGTAGCATTGCAACATCTACTGATAGGAAGCGTGCTGGTATGCGCTGGGGAAAAGAGCTGTTTTTACTGTTTATTCCCAGAGAGTAAAGGCTATTTGCTTTTAGGAATGGTACAATTTTTTTTATTACTCATTTTGAGAGAGTGAGAGAGCTAGCTTGCACAAGCCAGGGGGAGAAGGAGAGGAGAGGGAGAAGCGACTCCCCACTGAGCAGAGAGTCCACTTCGGGGCTCGATCCCAGGCCCCTGAGATCATGACCTGAGCTGAAGGCAGGTGCTTAACTGATTGAGCCACCCAGGAGGCCCTGGGATAGTAATTTTGAACGATAACCAACAGGGGGAAAAAGGTGACAAACAAACTAGTATGCTTAAAGGGTGATAAGCTGAGTATTTGGATCCAAATTGGAGTCCTGTGTTGGTTTGTCTTTACTAGGTGATTAAAGTGTTTCTGCACAGGGGCGCCTGGGTGGCTCAGTCAGTTAAGCGTCGGCCTTCGGCTCAGGTCATGATCCCAGGGTCCTGGGATTGAGCCCCGCATCGGGCTCCCTACTCAGCGGAGAGTCTGCCTCTCCCTCTACCCTTCTCCCCTGTTTGTGATCTCTCTCTCTCTCTCTAATAAATAAATAAAATCTTTAAAAAATAAAATAAAATGTTTCTGCACAGACAAAATACATTTACAAGACATGTTGGTCTACCCTCAGCCAAAGGAATGAATAATCGTCTCTTTCTGTTGTTCCCAAGTGCAATATGAACAGGGTTCTGTGATTTAGGAGGATCTACCCATGCAGAAACCAATGCTCTGGGGACAGGTTGGCGGAGAGCCAGATGTTCACAGCTGCACATAGCCCACTCGTGACACAAAATATGTATATTCACTGATCTACAAAATGCTTTCATCGTTGTGTTTAATAATTCCTTATTATCTCCCAAAGTAAAATTAGATGGCAAGTCATCTGCAAAGCGAAACACAGGAGAATGGCGCATGACCGTGGCGCTCCTTGCCTGCTGTGCCCTTAGCCCCCTTATCACTCTGTCCTCCGAAAAGTTAGAGCTGCACCAAATGTAAACAGGAAGACAAACATCGGGACCAGAGCAAAAGACAAATTATTTTCTTTCTATCTTCCTGGAAATTATTAATTAATATTTAAAATGTGGTTCTCAAAACAAAAAAAGAATGGGTTCTCATTTTTCTTTCCTACCAAACCTCGTCCTTCTTTGGTACAAAGTCTCTTCCTTTCTTTCCCATCCTCGCTTTGTACTCGCTAAACTCCTAGGCAGGAAGGCCATCTTATGGGGTAAAATTTGAGGAACGCTTTTGGCAAGCCTACTTCAGAATAGCTCTCCTTCCCCGTAAGCCTGTGGCTCTGCTGTTGTTTCACACGTGGCCTAAAATTTTTTACTGTTATAGTTATCCCTTTGGCAGAGAGGATAGAGATTTTTTTTTTTTTTTTGGCCCCGGAAAACAAGTATTTAAAGATACATACATGTCTGGGAGCACAGAGCGGCCCTCCCCAAAGATGAAAGGATAAAATCCAGAATCATAAATGTGATGAGTGAAGAGCCAGAGCGAGGAGGGGTTGATAGCATTGGGGTTGGGGGTGGAGCTGGGCAAGCAGGAGTGGCTGCCCAGTGGAAGGGACAGTCCTGGGCAGGGTATCTACATGGGTTTTACTTTTTTTATTTTTTTAAGATTTTATTTATTTATTTGAGAGAGAGAGAATGAGAGATAGAGAGCACGAGAGGGAAGAGGGTCAGAGAGAGAAGCAGACTCCCTCCTGAGCAGGGAGCCCGATGTGGGACTCCATCCTGGGACTCCAGGATCATGGCCTGAGCCGAAGGCAGTTGCTTAACCAACTGAGCCAACCAGGCGCCCTCTACATGGGTTTTATTAATTTATTTATTCATGCAACAATATTTGGTGGACATCTGCATGTGCCAGATCCTGTGTTAGGTGGGAGTGGTTTACAGGGATGTCGTTGCCCTCCTGGAATGTATGGCCATGCTGGACTGGGGCTAGCATAGGTTAAGAAAAGTCTCCTTGGGGCGCCTGGGTGGCTCAGTCAGTTAGGCGTCTGCCTTCGGCTCAGGTCATGATTCCGGGGTCCTGGGATCGAGCCCAGTGTCGGGCTCCCTGCTCAGCGGGGAGCCTGCTTCTCCCTCTCCCTCTGCTGCTCCCCCTGCTTGTGCTCACTCTCTCTGTGTGCCAAATAAATAAGTAAAATCTTAAAAAAAAAAAAAAGTCTTCTTAAAGGAGATCAGATATTCAGTCATGTGATGAAGGGAGAAGCAGAGAACCACTGAGGCAAAGGGAACTGCACAACTAGAAGTCATGAAGCACAAATTACCTTTTGATCAAGGAACAGAGAGAAGGCCTACGTGGGGCTGGAGCCCAGTCAGCAAAGCCCAGTTTAAGATCAGGCTGGAGCCAGAGGACACAGGGCTTTGTAGCCATGCTAAAAAGTTTGAACTTCATCATGAAAACAAAGAGAAATCATTGAAGACCAGAGGACTGACAAGATTGGTACATTTTAAGAAGGACAATGGGGGGATGCCTGGGTGGCTCAGTCGTTCAGCGGCTGCCTTCGGCTAAGGTCATGATCCTGGGGTTCTGGGATCGAGCCCCATGTCAGGCTCCCTGCTCAGTGGGGAGCCTGCTTCTCCCTCTGCCTGCCACTCCCCCTGCTTGTGCTCACTCTGTCAAATAAATAAATAAATAAAATCTTAAAAAAAAGAAAAAGAAAAAGACAATGGATTGGGGGTAAAGCCTGAAGGAGAGAGCATTTGGAAGTTGCTGTTGGAGACAGGATGAGAGCTGATGATGGGTTAAGAGAAATGGAGGTGGTGGGCAGTGGGGAGATTCAAGAAGAGGTTTGGGGGCAGAAATGATATGGACTCGATATGAGGGATAAAGGAGACAGCGTGTCAAGGAGACTCTTAAGCTTCTGGTGCAAACAACTGTGTGGAGTGTGGTGGTGGTTACTCAAGATGGGGTGTGTTGGGGGAGAGGCTTATTTGGGGACCTATCAAGTGTGAGATGGTGTGAACAGAGCTGGTACAAGGTCCGCTGAAACTGGATGTTAGAGGTCTCTCTTCTTCTCTACCTGTTCCTTTTTCCTCCTTCCAAATATTGGTCCCTTTCTGTCTTGTAACACTGCCTTATTCTTTCAGAATTTTCCATGTGGTGTGTGGAAGATGATACTAACATTTTCGAGGTCATATCCTTCTAGTTCTTGATCTAATGGGAAAGAGGGCTTCCCTTCATTTCCAATTCAGAAAGTTTTAGGGAATGGGTGCCTGGGTGGCTCAGTCAGTTAAGCTTCTGCCTTCGGCTCAGGTCATGATCCCAGGGTCCGGGGATCAAGTTCTGAGACCAGCTCTGCTCAGCGGGAAGTCTGTTTCTCTCTCTCTCTCTCCCTCTGCCCCTCCCCCAGCTTGTGCTCTCTCTCTCTCTCTCAAATAAATAAAATCTTTAATAAAAGAAAGAAAAAAGAAAGTTTTAGGGAAGGACTCCAATTGGTTCAGCTTGGGACTGCTTCTTAGCCAGCAGTCAAGAGAATGTAGTACTTGACTGGTCCAGCTTGGGTCCCACGTCTCTCCTGTTTTTGTTTTTGTTTTTGTTTTTGTTTTGTGGAGAGGAGAGGGCAGAATACTGTAATTGATAGCCTCCTCGGGACCTCTAGGGGGTACAGGGTAGGGAGGAGCAGTTTCCTAAGGGGAAGAGACAGTGCTGGACTGTCAGAACTAACAGATGTTCCCTACATCCTAAACCTTGGGTCAGTGTTTCATTCTAAGACCCTACAGATGGGTGGAGCCTGAGTCAATCCTGAAGTAATACTCTTGTCTAGAAAGGAAGAATTTTCCAGCTCGGAGCTGATAGGGTAGCTGAGGGACTGACTGTGATGATGAACTTATTGTAACTTTGAACTATAAAAACAATAGATTTATGAAAAATTTGAAAAAAGGAAAAGCATCCATTATTTCACGCGGACACATTTTCATCTTCTGCATTCCTTTTCCACCTTTATCCTTAAGCATATGTCTTTTTTTTTTTAAAGATTATTTATTTATTTATTTATTTATTTGAGAGAGAGAAGCAAGAGCAAGGGGGAGAGGGAGCTCCTCCCTGAGCTGGGAGCCCCACACCAAACTCGATCCCAGGACCCTGGGACCATGACCTGAGCCGAAGGCAGACGCCCAACTGACTGAGCCACCCAGGCGGCCCAAGCGTATGTCTTTTATTTTATTTTTTTTTGAAGATTTTCTTTTTTGGGACACTTGGGTGGCTCAGTGGGTTAAGCGTCTGCCTTCAGTTCAGGTCACGATCCCAGGGTCCTGTGACCAAACCCCGTGTAGGGCTTCTTGCTCAGCGGGGAGCCTGCTTCTCCCTCTGCCTGCTGCTCCTCCCTGCTTGTGCTCTTT
Organism: Callorhinus ursinus; assembly: GCF_003265705.2. NCBI lineage: Eukaryota > Metazoa > Chordata > Mammalia > Carnivora > Otariidae > Callorhinus > Callorhinus ursinus. Next base: position 29,851,951 of record NW_027397080.1, read on the forward strand.
CTCTCTGTATCTCTCTCTCTGACAAATAAATAAATAAAATGCATACATTTTTAAAAAGACATATGCTGGGGCACCTGTGTGGCTCAGTTGGTTAAGCGGCTGCCTTCGGTTCAGGTCATGATCCCAGGGTCCTGTGATCCAGCTCCCTGTCAGGCTCCTTGCTCAGCCGGGAGCCTGCTTCTCCCTCTCCCTCTGCAGCTCCCCCTGCTTGTGCTGGCTCTCTCAAATAAACAAATAAAATCTTTAAAAAAAAATGCGTTTATACATTATGTCTTGAATACCAAGCAACTTGTTTAGTTTTAATTCATTTGTTTAAACATCAATATTTACATCATAATTTGAATGTGTACATTTTTTGCATTGGTGTGCTATGGGAAACTTGAAGGATCCGCTGGTACAGTGTGGGCAAATATTGGTTGAGCCCTTGCCGTGGGCATAGTAGCCTGGATACTAATGGGGATACAGACATGACTAGGACCTATTTCTGACCTTTGAGTTCATAATCTCATGACTTCAATTTTTTTTAAGATTTTATTTATTTGACACAGAGAGAGAGAGAGACAGCGAAAGAGGGAACACAAGCAGGGGGAGTGGGAGAGGGAGAAGCAGGCTTCCCGCGGAGCGGGGAGCCCGATGCGGGACTCGATTCCAGGACCCTGGGATCATGACCTGAGCCGAAGGCAGTCGCTTAACCAACTGAGCCACCCAAAAGTCCACCTAATTTTGATAAAATATTCCTCAGTTGTAACTAAAATAGTTATGAACTCAAAAAGAGTAATATGGACATTACAAAATGTAAACACAATAAAGTAAAAAAAAAAAAAACTCCTATTCTTCTCGCATAAGGATGGGGAAGAAATGTGAGGGGAGCGGAAGAGGATGGGACTGAAAAGAGGTGAAAGGAAAGGCTGGAAAAGCCAGGCAGGAGGGCTTCTAAAGTGTGGTTAGCGTAACACTATGTAACTGTTAAAAATGTTGAAAGTGAGGCCATTCTTAAAGACACGCGTCCCTTTAAAAGGGAAAGTGGGTGTTCAAAGCAATTCATATTTTGCCCAAGAAGGGCTGTTTCTCCCTGGATTCTCTCCAGTCAGAGCCTTCTAGCAGACAAACATTTTAATCATGGACCCTTTCTCCCCAGGAAAATGTACTCCCCACCAAGATACATGATGTTTTAAGTTGAACGGACCCACGGAGGCCCATCCCTGAGCTTTCTGGGCTCCGTGGATCCCAGGTTAGACAGGCGTCCAATTCAAGAGTGGGCCTAGCAGCTTCAAAGGTAGCTGTGTTCCCAGTTCCACCGCGCAGGAAGACCACGCCTCGAAATGTTTTGCAACCTCGTCCGTTTCAGATTTTTAGGGGTCTTGGAGAAACCGGCCTCACCGAGGATTCCGCCCCGTCTGACCGCTCCCATTTTTAAACACAGACTCGTGTGTGGGAGAGGCCATTATTTTTACGGGATCTCTGTGCCTCTGGAGCAGCTAGGGACGGGCAGACTCGCTTCACCGCAGAACCAGCTCCATCCTTAATCCGCCCTCAGCTCCGCCCTCAGACCGCCCCTGCCCACCCTCCCCGCCCCCGCTCCCGCTCCACCCCTTGGTTCTGAGCGCGGCTCGGCCGCTACCCACGGCCCTGTTTCCACCCGCCCATCTCGTGGCCCCGCCCCGGGATCCCTGGCCCCACCTTCTCCCGAGGAGCCCAATGAGCGTCCCCGCGCTCCCCCCAGTACCCTCCCCGTAGGCAGGAGGCCCCGCCCCATGGGCCGATTTAACCAATGGGCGTCCCACGGCCCCGCGGCCCCGCCTCACCCTCAGGTCCCTCCCCTGGCGCCCGGCCCTCCTTCCCCCCCAAGTCCCCCCACACACACCCCCGGGCCTTGCGGTGGCCGCGCCTCCTCCGCCCGCGCGGAGCCAGGTGCCGCCCCCTCCGCCGGTCCCTCCCCCGGCGGCCTGGCGCCTCCCTCCCTCCCCGCCGCGGTGACTCACGGAGCGGGAGGCGGAGGCTCTGGCGGCCGCTCCCGCTGCTACTGCTGCTGCCGCCGCCACCACAGCCGCCGCCGTCGCCGCCGCCACTGCTGCTGCTGCCGCCGCCGCCGCGGCTGCTCGGGCTGAGCGCGCCCCGGAACAGGCCGCCGCGCGCCGTGCGCGGACCCGCAGCCCCCGCCGGCCCGGCCGGGTCGGGCGGCCCAGGTAAGCGCCGAGGCCGGCCCCGCGCCCACAGCGCCGCGCCGGGGCTCGGGGGAGCCGCCGGCCCTTTGTCTCCCGGGGAGGGGCCGCGGAGGGCGCCCCTGACCCCTCTCGGACCCGCTGGCTGGCCCCCGGCGCGGCGCCCTGGTCTGGGCCCGGCCTCCTCGCCCCGCCTGGTCGCCGCCGCCTCCCGCCGCTCGCCGCCCGCGACCCCGCCGCAGACCACCCTCCAGCCGTCCTCACCTTCGCCCCGGGGTCGCCTCCACAGGTGTCCGAGCCACCCACTCTGTGGTTCACCCCACCGCGTCGGCGCGGTTGTCACCGTCTGTCAGCACTCCAGGTCCCGTGCCCTCCTGACCGTCCCCTCACTTGCTCCCCACGCTCAGCATCCCGACCCTCTGTATAGAGCCCCTCCATATTTCCCCAAAATAAATGCTGCTAAGGTCTGGCCGCTGGGCCGCCCTTCCTCTCTCTCTCGTGTGATTGAACTGTCGCTTCCCCATTCCACCTCTCCTGGTGAGTGTTCCTGGATGGTGCACATTGCAGGCACATGTTTCACCTGTATGGCGGGTGTGCATTCGTGAGCCTGCAAAATGAACCACTGGGAGCCCCAAACTGCACTTGTCATCTCCTTTTCATCACCCCCACCCAACCACCTTCCTCATTCTTGAACCTGGTAACCGAGGCACATAGATTGGTCTGGACACCCAACCTCTGTTAGGCCCCCCATGCCTCCCTCTCTCTTGTGTGCTGAACTTGTCTGAGCAGTACCTGCTGTCAGGTTAGCCCCTGGGAAGGCGGAGGAGGCTTGCCTTGGCAGCAAATCAAGAGTTTTATGAATAATGAGATGTGTGGCTTGCAGCACCTCCTATCTGAGAATCTAAGTAGGCTGTAGCTGTTAATTATTTTGTCTCCTGTCACTCAAAGAACTTAGGGAAGTGTGCCTGGCCGGCTGCTGGGTAAATTGAGGCACGGGGTGTGTCAGTATTGGACCTGCAGGCAAGTCAGAGTTTGTTCTGAGATTTTCTTCCCAAGTGCCTTGGCTCTTAGCTCCCTGCTGCAACAACTGGGTTTTTGTTCCTGGTTTTGGGTAAACTGAGGCACGGGGTGTGTCAGTACGGGACCTGGAGGCAAGTCAGAGTTTGTCCTGAGGTTTTGTTCCCAAGTGCCTTGGATCTTAGCTCCCTTCTGCAACTACTGGGTTTTTGTTCCTGGTTTTGGGTAAACTGAGGCACAGGGTGTGTCAGTATGGGACCTGGAGGGAAGTCAGAGTTTGTCCTGAGGTTTTGTTCCCAAGTGCCTTGGATCTTAGGTCCCTTCTGCGACTGCTGGGCTCTTGTTCCTGGCTCTAGACCCTAAGTGATACTCATCTTTTGGGCCATTAAAAAATGTCCAGAGATACCAGTTTCCTCTGATTTAAAGTAGGACTTTGAATCATAAAAAAGGTGCTAGCTGTTAAATGTCAGTGTGTCATTCATGGTTTTCTGGTGGAGTTAGTGGGCTTTGTAAATACAAGTTGCCTCTATAAGTTGGAGACTCATCCATAAGTGGTGAGTGCTCACTATGTGACATGCACCATACTGAGCACTGGGGCTCCAGGGGTGAAAACAGACCCAGCCCCTGCCCTCCCGAAGCGGACACTCTAAAGAGGAGGGAGTAAACAAATAAGCAGACAAAGTAATTTTAGTGGCGTTAAGTGCTATGAAGAACCAGTTTGGATCGTATTCCAAGTGCAGTTAGAAGCTGTTAGAGGATTTTAAGCAGAGGTGATAAGATCTAAGCTTTCAAGGATCCGTTCTGGCTGTTGTATAGAGACTGGATTGTAAGGCGCAAAGGTAGAAGCAGGGATACCAGTTGGGAGATAGACGAATGCAGCTTCTGGGCAAGAAATGGTGGTGGCCTGGGGGACCAGGCTGGTGGTACTAAAAGTGAAGTGAAAAGCAAAACTTCAGGAAACACCGACTCAGATTTATACGTCTAGCAGATAATTTCTATGTCATACTCAGGTTTAGTTCAGCTAACCTTGCTCAACCCCATATTGTGAGCCAGGTACTGTGCTAGACTGTAGGGATATAGACAAGAACAAGGTGAATAGGGAGTGGGCCCCCCGTTATAACGATGTGCTCACGGAAGGGTCACCCCCTCCTTGATGGAAGAGGGTTTGTGGGTTAAAAAACCAGTTAAAGGTGGAGGAGCGCAGAACACACTGGGCTTCGTTCCCATATCTGGCTGCATTATTGGAATGAGAGTATTTTTATTGCCCTGCCGATGCTGTAAGATGTTGCTCAAAGAAATTGGGACTGTTCTCATGGTAGATGAGACGACCAGTCAGTGGCCATGCACTTGAACTATTAACCAGAATAAAACTTGATCTCTGTGCTACTCCCAAACTGTGCTATCAGAACATGTGAGAGGCAGAGGACCTTGGGGGTTGTGTAGGCCAGCCCCCTCTTTTCTGGCTGGGGACCTGTGGCCCCTAGAGGCTACGTAACTCCTGAAATCCCATAGCAGTTTGTACATTTTTTAGTGGCACCTGCCAATTTCGACCTCTGTTTCAGCTTCAAGTGTACCTGCATGACTCTCGGCTTTCTGAGGCTAGGGTCTCTGGTGGATTCATCTTTGCATTGCTCCCAACGTCAAGCTCAGTGTCCTGCACAGAAAATAAACTCATCAAATATTAGTTGACTTGTCTGGGTGTCTCAGCACCTAGAACTAGAAGCCAGGAATCCTGGCCCCGTCCCTGTCTTGTCATCAGACCACACCTCCCTGCAGATCCCTCCTCATGCAGGGCACAGTACAGTGGTAAAGCCAGCCGTCTCCACCTCACTGAGCTCACAGAACAGGGCAGCCCCTCCTCAATGGATCTGCTCTCTCTGCAGCCCTGCCTACAGAGAACAGCTGTGGGCGCCGCTGACCGAGTCCTTATTCAACACTCAGCAAAGCGGAAGTGTAGCTCTGAATCAGAGCATGGACTTTGTGCCAGGACTATCTGGGTTTGGATCTTGGTTTCTGCCATTATAAGCTACGTGACCTTCAGCAAGTAACTTAACCTCCCGGTGCCTCAGTTTCCCCATCTGTAAAATACTAATCCTTCAGGGAGTGGTTGGGAGGCTTAAATTAGGTCATACCCATCAGATGCTTAGAACAGCACCAAACACTTAGTATGTGGTTGGTTGAAGTAGTGGTTATCATTCCACTGTTATTTATCTGTTTCTTATTTGCCACCAGAAGCTCTTTGAGGGCAGAGATTTTGTCTTTTTTTTTTTTTTTTTTTTTTTGGTCTACTGTTGTAGTCCAGTGTCTAAACTTTGTAGGCACTCAGTAAATATTTGTTAAATTGAATGACGTACTGAACACCTACTTTATGCCAGACCCCGTGGTAGGTGCTGGGGGTGTATAGCCAAGAACAAGGTCACCAGGATCCGTGGTCTAATGTAGATTATACTCTGGTGGGAGAGACAAACAGTACATAGGTAAACAAAGTAATGCAGGGTGGTGAAAAGAGATATGGGGAGAATAAAGCCGGGCACTAAGACGGAGATGACTGGGATAGGGGTTGGGATCAGAACTCTAGCTCGCTCTCAGAGGGCGACTTTGAACGGGGACCCGGCTGATGGGCACAGAGGACAGCCGGAGCCCTAAGTCCGGTGGGGCTGGAGTGTGGTAACCGAGGAGATGACAGGGGGCTGGATCTGTGGCCGTGGTGAGGAATTTGGATCTTACTCATCAATTCTGAACAGTGGGAACTCACTGCATGGGAACTTTTCCTTGAGGGTCCATGCTAGGAGAAAGAGCAGGATGCTAGGAAGAGCAGTGAGCGGCTTCTCCTTGTCCTGGGAAAGCTTCTGGAGGCCAGCAGGCCAGCAGTGTTGACTTTATTCCCATCAGGTTCCTCTTTTCTCTGGCCTAGGTGCCCAGGAGATACAGGAGCCATCAGCTAGGCTAACAAAGGCCCAGGTGTGCGTGCGTGTGTGTGTGTTTATGTCCTGCAGATTCCTTTGAGCCTTCTTCCTCACACCTCCCCCCCGCTCCGCCAAGAATGAGGATAATCAGTTTCTTGAGTTGAACGAATGAACATTGCCTGTTCTTAGCATCTTGCCTTATACCGTGGCGTGTCGTATGTTCTCTGCTCTTCTCTGTATGAGTTAAAGCTTCTTTTTTTTTTTTAATTAAATACCTCTCCCACCTTTTTTTTTTTTAAGATTTTATTTATTTAGAGAGAGAGCACAAGCAGGGGTAGCAGCATGCAGAGGGAGAGGGAGAAGCAGGGTCTCCGATGAGCAGGGAGCCCAATACAGGGCTTGATCCCAGGACCCCGAGATTGTGACCTGAGCCAAAGGCAGATGCCTAAACTGACTGAGCCACCCAGGCGCCCCGAGTTAAAGCTTCTTATCTTGGCAGTGACACTGAAATAACGGAGTTTTGCTGTTGGTCTTCATGTGTGCATCAGGGATGTCCACACACATGTATGTCACAGCATCTTTGTTGAGATTGACTGGGTAGCTGTCTCCCTCCAGCCCACCACCACTTCTCTTCCAGGCCCCTGTTCAGTATCACCTGGCCCTCTATAGAGAGTCTGGCCACACCTGTCACCCATGAACACCTCCTGTTTGAGCAGGAACACAGTGGTACCTAGAAGGCATTGGCTGTCTTGTCTTTGGTCTGGGCTGAGAGCAGTTGGGAAGCTCAGCAGAGCACTCAGAGAAATGGCATTTAGAACCCAGGGGTTCGGTTGGCCAGGAATCCAGAGTTGGCCTCGTTAGATGGGGTGCTGTTGGCCGGCTTCTCATTCAGGCATCCCCCTTGTCACTTGGTGTTCATGATGCCACTTGCTCTGCTAACCTTGAGGGGCCAACACAAGTCAGTGGGAATCTAAACTTGGTGTTGGCAAGTCACTTTCAGGCTCCTGGGACATTTCATTGGCAGAATCCAAAATGCCTGTTAGTCATATGTCATCTGCAGCCTTGTAAAAACTAAGCCCAGGGTGGGTGCAACCCTTTTTTCTTTTTTCTTTTTTTTTTTTTTTAAAGATTTTATTCATTTATTTGACAGAGAGATAGAGAGCACAAGTAGGCAGAGTGGCAGGCAGAGGGAGAGGGAGAAGCAGGCTCCCTGCTGAGCAGGGAGCCAGACATGGGGCTCGATCCCAGGACCCTGGGATCATGACCTGAGCCAAAGGCAGCCGCTTAACCGACTGAGCCACCCAGGCACCCCGCAACCCTTTTTTCAAGTAATTTTTTTTTCAATGAGAGTGATGTGTGCTCATTGAGAAAATGAATGAAAATGGCATTTTATATACATTGTCTCATTTAATTCTCACCCTGGTTTTGGAGATCGCACCATTAGTTCCATTTTACATATTCAGATGCTGAGGCCCGCAAAGGTTAAGTAATTTGTTAGAGATCAAGCTAGTCAGGAACAGAGTCAGGATTCAAACCCAGGCAGTATGTCTCCTGGTCACGAGCTCAGAGCCCCATGTTAGATACTGCTTCTCGGCAGAAACAGTAGAGAAGAGAAAAATCTCTTAAGCCCAGCGTGGGTGACACTGTTCGGGTGGCCAGAGTTAGCTGACTGGCTGCTGCAAAGGGTTTGAATCCTATACCCTTTCCCTGTCTCATCTGACCTTGGGCAAGCTAATTAACCTCCCTTTACCTTACTTTCCCCAACTGTAAATGGGGATAATGATACTTGTACCTTCAGAGCTCCCAGGGGCATTGTGATGTTTGAGCCAAAGTACTTTTGAACTTCTTTTATGAAAGGGCGCTGAGCACCAATTGCTGTTATAACTCGGGTATTAAAGACCCATTATGCCCTGATCCTCCATGAAGCCTTGTTAAAAGGGAAAGACAACAGTCCCCAGAGGGAGAGGTGTCCTTGCGTGGTGGACACAACTGGACCAAAGCATTGTTTTCCTCCTTCCGAAGTTTCGTAAGGATTGAGGATCATGACTGTTTCTCCATTTTTCCTGGTTGTGTTGTAGTGTACAAGTTTCTGTAAGCAGGTCTGCATGCCTCCTAACATGATTGAGGACTACTGATGGCAAGGCAGAGAAGGGAGATAAAGGGCTTGGTTTCTAATCCTGGCTATGATGTCTTTATAAGATAAGCCAAGAACACAGAGATACCAAGAAGTGACGGCCGTCTTCCATTCGTCCTTCTTCCTACCCCCCTTCCTTCTAATGATTCACTGATTCAATTAATAAATATTTACAGAACTTTTATTACGATCTGGGCTCCATGGTAGGCACTGGGAATATTGTGATGAGCAGAGTAAAAATAGTTCTTCCCCATGCAAAGCTTATAGTCTAGGGCCAAGAGGCTTATTATCTAGATGGAGTCATGTGAATAAAGAAAGAATGTGTTGGTGAATGTTTTGAACTCTCAGGGAAGAGTGAGGATATAATTTCCAGGTGTACACGTTGGCTCCCCTGGGTACCTGCCCTAGGTGGGCCTTGAGGTGGAGGACTGTGTTTGGCTTCCCAGAAGAGCAAGGGGAGAGTTAATAGATTAGAGCCCTTTTATGTCATGCTTAACAAAAGGTGCACTTGGTGTGGACAGTAAGAACTCATTTCCACTGAAAGCCTCAACCCTTTGTTACTTGAGTTCAAGTCAGGAAGGAATGATCATAGGCTCTTCCCAATTTTTTGTTGTTGTTGTTGAATTTATGCCACCAGTCTGGTGCCTTTCTTTATGCCTTGTCTCTCCTGCCTGTCAGGTCTCCCTCTGCCAACTCTGGAAAGCAGGTATATGGCAGTGGGCGGGCTGTGGGGCTAGCGGCTTGGTGCTCTCCGGTAGGCCCACGGGGTTCCCGAGGGAACTGGTGCCTGTCGACACCTGTGTGGGGTCAATTTATACACAGTGGGGTGGGAGGATTATTTCTTCCCCAAGTCTTCCCAGCATCAGGCCTCAGGATCCCTTCAAAGAGTGAGGTCAGGGAGGCCCAGCAGGTCATGGGAAAGCACACAGCGTTCTTCCTCTGTCCGTCCAGCAGGGCAGGGGTGGAGAGGGCAAAGGGCTGGCAGAGGCATCTGCCCATATTCAGAGTGAGAGGAAGACCCAGCACAGCATACTCCTGGGTGATGTTACTTTCACCCGGCCCCTGACATGTCACTGCCTTCCTGGGGCTAGTCAGCTGCCCCTTCTGCCTGGGGGCTCATCACCATTTGCTGCCAGATCAGGAGGAAATGGCCGGCCCAGCAAGAAGGCCAGGTCACTCAGTGTCCCTGGACTTCTTTAAGTGTGGCTGGAGCCCACAGTGACGCTGGTTCAGCCGGGAGAATGTGACCCACTTCCATGTCCTCTCCCACGTGGAGAGCTGGGTGGGAGGCTTTTGGAGACCAGCTCCAATTAAGGTTTTTTTCAGACCCGAGTATCTCCTGAGTATCCTATGCCACCCACATGTTTCCTGCTGCTGGAATCCTGTGGTCCGTGCCCCTGAGCTGAACAACAGCTCCAAGACAGATGAAGTTACCGCCTCATCATCCCGCAGTCCTGGGTTCTGCAAGCGAGGCTTCCTGTGGGAATCAGGATCCCTGTGGGTTCAAACACCTTTCCTGATGTGGGCCCCACCCTTGTTCTTCCTGCTAAATCACCAGGCAAACCAGAGGCCCGGTTTCCAAGGACATGGGTTAGCCTTGGCAGCCCCCCTACCCAGACCAAGGCTCACAGGCCCCCACAGGCAGGCAGCCCTGGCTTCCCACAGACCCCTTCTGACCCTCGCCTCTCACAGAATGTTCTTCTGCTGCAGGAATATGAACTGAAACGTGTTTCGGACCTTCCAGGTTTCTTCCATTCTCTTCAGGTAGAGAACATTTGGATGATTTTCTCTTTGTGATTTTGTTTCTTCTGTGGGGATGGGGGGGTGGGTGGAAGAAGGCTGATTTATAGCCATGAAGATGTGAAAACTACCAAGATGATTTGGGGGTTTTAAGCAGGTAAAAGTGGTAGTTCTGAGCCCCGGAATGATCCAATCGTATTTACAAAGGTGGGAGCAAAAGGTGGTAGGGCAACTGCCAAGGTCAGCTCGGGTAAGCCATGATCTCAGACCATGTGCTCAGCTTCCCGACTGAGACAGAAACTGTGTCATCTCCCCCTCACCCCTGCCCCCCACCCATGTCTGTCCCCACTGTTGCCACTGCCTGGTGGCTTCTCAAGGCACACGGCATTTCTCTGGCCGATCGCTGGAGTTGGAGGAAGATGGGGTGCCGGTGATTTTTAGGAGGACATGGTGGGGCCTACAAGCCCGCAGGTTGGCTGTGGGGGCGTCTCTCCAGGGCCCTGGCTCTGCTTTCCTGCACAGAGCAGCCTTCTGGAGCTTACGGGAGAGTGGAGTTGGCCAGGACAAGTACAGAGTCCTTCTGCACCCCCCAGGGTGAAGCTGCAGCTCTGCCCGAGAGGCTGTGTGCCCCGTTTGCCGCAGCTGTTGGCTGCCCACGTTCTGTCTCGTAGGGAGAGAAGAGGTTTGTTAGGCCTGAGAGCCACAGAGAGAGGAGCTTTAATGCCCCCCACTAAGCACTTCCTGGGCCGGCAGGACCACCCAGAGGAAGAGCTCTCTCTTATTCTTGTCTTCTGACCCCATCCCCCTTCCTTTAAAAAATAGCATTCATTTCTTTTGGCCTGGGTCATCGAGACATAGTATAGAATTCAAAAGGCCATATAGTCTTCCTTCCTGGCTTCCCAGCCCCAAAAGAGACCGCTGTCAGCCAGTGTCCTGTGTGTCTTAACCAGAGACATTCTACATGTGTGCACATGCTTCGTGCACAAGCGTGATCACACACACATGCTTGACATGCACTGTTTGTTTTCACACCTGTCATACACAGTGTTCTGCATCTTGTTTTTTTCACCTCACAATAAGTACTGGAACTCATTCTTTTTTTTTTTTATTAAAGATTTTATTCATTTATTTGAGAAAGAGAGAAGAGAGAATGAGAGACAGAGAGCACGAGAGGGAAGAGGGAGAAGCAGACTCCTTGCTGAACAGGGAGCCCAATGCGGGACTCGATCCCGGGACTCCAGGATCATGACCTGAGCCGAAGGCAGTGGCTTAACCAACTGAGCCACCCAGGCGCCCTGGAACTCATTCTATACCAACACCGTCATCGTTGTCATCATTCAGCTCATACCTCTTGAGCACTTCTTGTGTGCTGGGTATTGCTTTCTTTTCTTTTCTTTTTTTTTTTTAAATAGACTCCATGCCCTGTGTGGGGCTTGAACTCGTGACCCTGAGATCAGATGCCCCCTGTGTGCTGGGTATTGTTAAAAGTGCTTTACTTATATTACTCATTTACTCACAAAAATCCTGTGAACTAAATACTGTTACTGTCTGCAGTTTGCAGATGAGTAAACTGAGGCGTGGAGAAGTCAAGTTACATCTAAGGTCATTTAGAACTCTGACTCATTTTCATGGTTCTATGGCATTCTTTGATTGGTTGTATTTTATTTTATTTTTTTTAAAGATTTTTTATTTATTTGACAAAGAGAGAGCACAAGCGGTGGGGGGCAGGAGAGGGAGAAGCAGGCTCCCCACTGAGCAGGGAGCCCGATGCGGGGCTCCATCCCAGGACCCTGGGATCATGACCTGAGCCGAAGGCAGACGCTTAACGACTGAGCCACCCAGGCGCCCTGATTGGTTGTATTTTAATTTCTTAAACCCGGTCCCCCATTGGTGAACTTTTAAGTTTTCTGTCTTTTGTTACTATTAACAAGGAATATTCTTATACACATTTTTGTGCACTTAAGGGTATCTATAGGATAAATTCTAGCTGAATTGCTAGAGCAAAGGGTGCATCTGTTTAGATTTGCAGTATTGTCAACTCATTCTCATGGAGATGGTAACATTTTATATGCCCATTAAAACTGTATATGCCCATTAAAACTGTACACGAATACCTATTTCCCCCAACCCTTGGCAGAAGTTGTCAAACTTTTTTTTTTTAAGATTTTATTTATTTATTTGACAGAGAGAGTACAGGCAGGGGGAGCAGCAGGGAGAGAGAGAAGCAGGCTCTCGCAGGGAGCCCAACGCGGGACTCGATCCCAGGACCCCGGGATCATGACCTGAGCCGAAGGCAGATGCTTAACCAACTGAGCCACCCAGGCACCCCAGTTGTCAAACTGTTTAATTGTTGCTAATCTGATAGGTTAGAAATGGTATATCATTATCATTTTAATTTGCATTTTCCTTATGAAGAAATAAAGGAATTTTTCATTTCATAGCTTCAAGAGCCATTTATGAGCAATGTGTTACACTGTTTGCTTGTTTTTTTCTTGAGCTGGCAGTCTTTTCTTATTGATCAACAGGTGTCCTTTATATATTAAGAAAGTTTGTCTTGTGGTACCTGGGTGGCTCACTTGTTCAGCAGTTACCTTTGGCTCAGGTCATGATCCTGGGGTCCTGGGATCGAGCCCTCATCGGGCTCCCTGCTCAGTGGGGAGCCTGCTTCTCCCTCTCCCACTCCCCGGCTGTGGGCGCTGTCTCTGTCAAATAAATAAATAAAATCTAAAAAAAAAAAAAAAAAGTTTGTCCTATGGCTGTGATATACATTACACATAGCTCAACAATTTGTCATTATTCTTTTGATTATATATTTCTTTCCATGCATAGAGTTTTGATTTTATGTGATCAGATTTTAAAATCTTTTATAATGTTCAGGTTTCATTTCATACTATTTTCTTTTTTTTTTTTTTAAGATTTTATTTATTTGAGAGAGAGAGACATAGCAAGAGAGGGAACACAAGCAGGGGTAGTGGGAGAGGGAGAAGCAGACCTCCTGCCGAGCAGGGAGCCCGATGTGGGGCTCGATTCCAGGACCCTGAGATCATGACCTGAGCCAAAGGCGGACGCTTAACGGCTAAGCCACCCAGGTGCCCCCATACTATTTTCTTGTCTCACTGTTTTCCTGCATTTTCATGCAATATAGCTACTCTCTATTTTAGATATTTAAAACTTTGTTCCACAGCCAATGAATCAAACCCAGCATCACCAGAGATGGGATGAACCAGGATTGGGTGCCTCCAGTGGGGTGTTGGCAACAGCTGTGATAGCTTCTTGCCAAACAGTTAGTCTTATTCTTAATTCTAGGGAACAGTTAGGCAAATCTAGGTTGTGGGATGTCCTAAAGACTACGTTCCTGGACTCTAAAAAATGTTCATGTCGTGATAGACAAAGAAAAGCTGGTGAACCATTCCAGGCTAAGGGAGGTGAAAGAGCATGGGGATTGAATGCACTTGAGATCCTCCATTGGATCCTGGATTGAAAACCAGTGATGGCCAGAGTGCCTGGCCTCAGTGGAGTGTGTGACTCTTGATCTCATGGTCATGAATTCAAGCTGCATGCTGGGTATCAGGATTACTTAAAAATAAAATCTTAAGGGGCGCCTGGGTGGCTCAGTTGTTAAGCGTCTGCCTTCGGCTCAGGTTGGGATTGAGCCCCGCATCAGGCTCCCTGCTCAGCAGGAGGCCTGCTTCTCCCTCTCCCACTCCCCCTTGCTTGTGTTCCCTCTCTTGCTGTGTCTCTCTCTGTCAAATAAATAAATAAAATCTTTTAAAAATAAATAAATAAATAAATAAATAAAATCTTAAAAAAAATTAAAGAAAACCAGTGACGGTCACACAGCAGGGCTTGGAACCTGGGACATGGGTGTGCATCACAGAATACTACTGGGTCAATGTGAAATTCCTTGGGGGTGCACATAGTGTCCTGATTCTATGTGGGAGGATGGCCTTAGGAGACAGCGGTGAGACATTTAGCAAAGTATTGTGACGTCTACAGCTTACTTTCAAATGGCTCAGGAAGAAAAGCAGGGTACACACCCCCGTATGCCCACAACATGGAGAGACATGAGACGAATGTGGCAAAATGTTAGCGAGCGCTGACTCTAGGGGCAGGTATTGGGATGTTCCCTGTACCAGTCTTTCAGCTTTTCCATGGCTTTGACATTTGTCACAATAAAAAGATGAGGAGAAAAAAAAAAACCAACTTTGTTCCATCTGGAATCTATTTTGGTCTGGTTCTCTTGGCTTTGCCTGGCGCACCTGGGTTACCGTCCTGGATTTCTGGCTTCTTTCCCCTTCTCTTACAGCGTGCACAGTGATCTATTTCCCTTTCTCTTAGGAACCTCTTTTTTTGGGGCGCCTGGGTGGCTCAGTTGTTGAGCGTCTGCCTTTGGCTCAGGTCACCGGGGTCCTGGGATCGAGCCCCGCATCAGGCTCCTTGCTCGGCGGGAAGCCTGCTTCTCCCTCTCCCACTCCCCCTGCTTGTCGTTCCTGCTCTTGCTCTCTCTCTCTCTATCAAATAAATAAACAAAATCTTAAAAAAAAAAAAAAAAGGAACCTCTTTTTTGGGAGGGTTATTCTTTTTTTGGAGTTGGAAATTTTTATGACCTCATATCTTTCTGGTAGACTTACGTGCTTTTCTAGAAGCAGGTAAGAACCGGTGCGCATTGGTGCTGGTATTCTTGTTTTGTTCCTATATTGCATTACGTGCTCCAAGTAAATTTGCAAGGAAGTTTAGGTCTCTGAGACCAAAAGCCTCAGGCGGTGAGAATACCCTCAAACTAGTATGTAGTGTCATTAACCTCTCTCTCTGCGAACCTTGATAGAAGCTTTTTCTTCTCAACTGAGAGTTTTTGCAAGAGGTCAGGCTCCACTTGCGTCATGTGGATATGGTAAAAGACTCCTGCGTCTCATTTTATGAAACGTGATGGTCTTGGGTGGGTAGCTGGCCTGTAAAACCAGGAGCCTTTTTGCCAGGGGAGTGGTAACAAGCCAGTTTTGCTGGGAGCTTCTGCTCCCCGTCCGTGGCTTGGTGACTAATGGTTTCGTGGCTTTGGGAATGAAGGATGTCATTACAAACGGATGATGGGGATTTGGCTGCTGAACTGGATTATCTGGGTGTGCCTGGTCTGGGTGTTTATGCCTACACCCATTGGGAATGGGGACAGTTTCTTTCTCAGCCCCCGCTCGGGCCCCAGCAGCCTCCAGTCCATTTCGGTCCACTGTTCTGAGCTTCTCTGGTGGTCGTGGCCCCGAGCAGACCCTCTAGGTGACCCTCTAGGTGACCGTGGCTGGATTCCTGCTGTGTTAGGTGCTGTGTTTTCCCTGACCGTCCCTCACCTCTCCAGGCGCCACCACATTTGTCCTCAGGCTAGAGCTTTGTGGCCCCCATTGGGGAGTTCTCATCTCCATGTCACTCCCCTTCCCCCACCTATCTCAAGCTAATGGAATAAACGCATATGGATTCTGGAGTTGTCTTTGTTTGAAACATTTTTGTTTTTGATTATCAGCTTGTTAAACATTTAGAAACTGAGTCTTCACAGCCTCTTAGGGGGAGGTTTCCTCCTTCCTCAGATTATTTTTTTGTTCAGAGGTAGCTGGAGGGCAAGGAGAGGGGAGGCTACTGCTTGTGTCATAGAGCAGAAGCAGTTATCCAAACAAACTGTGTGGCTAATGGGACGTGTGGGTAGAATGGATCCTTGCAGTTTGTAGCAATGGTATGCGTATGGTTTTGAGGTAAACAAACATACCTATGTTTTATGCAAATTAACGCACACCTATATGTTGAAAGCTTACAGGAGAGAGGAGGCAGTAATCCTAAAACTTCTTCTTCTTTTTTTTTTTTTAAGATTTTTTAAAATTTTATTTATTTGAGAGAGAGAGCG
This sequence comes from Callorhinus ursinus, assembly GCF_003265705.2. Classification (NCBI taxonomy): domain Eukaryota; kingdom Metazoa; phylum Chordata; class Mammalia; order Carnivora; family Otariidae; genus Callorhinus; species Callorhinus ursinus. The sequence continues at coordinate 29,867,794 of NW_027397080.1, forward strand.
AAAGAGAGAGCAAGCACACAGAGGGAGGGGAGGGGGAAACAGGCTCCCCGCTGAGCAGGGAGTCCCATGCAGGGCTTGATCCCAAGACCCTGGGATCGTGACCTGAGCTGAAGGCAGATGCTCCACCGACTGAGCCACCCAGGTGCCCCCTAAAACTTATTTTCTTAAGGGTCTATATGAAGAATTTTCACCCAGGAGGCCACGCTTCGAGCCTCCCAGCCAGATCCCAAGGATGGTCATCCCCAGAGCTGAGCGGTAAGGACCTGCGGGCTCTGGAGGCCAGGAAGCGGCCAGCCTGCTGCCTCTGGGGGAACTGAGCCCTCTCCCCAGCAGGCGACCCCATTGATTTAATGACCTAATTCTCACAACAGGAAGTTGGAGGCCTTCCTGGCCCTGGGATTCTGAGGGGATGCAGTGAACCCATTCAGGAAGCTTATTTACTTGAACCAATTATAACAGAACTTTAATGGAGGGAAGGGATGGAGGGAGAGCTGAGGCAAAGGAAGAAGAGCTGGAGAGGCCAGTGCAGGGAGGGGCGGGGAGGGCTGGGCCGGTGCCATGCTTGGGCCTGCCATTACGAGGGTGGCATGAACGCGTCCATAGGCTTCTGAGTGAAGGGACCTCATGCAGCTCCTGAGAAATAAATAGCACTGAATAAATAGTCTTTCCCCTTCCTCTTAAAAAAAAAATATTTTAAATTTCTCAATTTAATTAAAAATGTTAAATGGTGACCTGCAAGAATTGACATAGCTGTGGGCTGTGGGGTTGACAGGACTTCCATGGGTTGAGATTACCATTCTTGCCTCCTTCTCTGGAGGTGACACAGGTCTGTGAAACCTCCTGGCCAGGCTCCTTCCCACCAGGCCTGCAGTGGACTTCAGCTCTTTCCCTCAGAACGCTGACCATTGATGCAAAGTGAGTTTTCCCTTGGTGGAGGGGAGCAGGGGCGTCAGCAAACTGGGGGGCATCTCAGATGTCAATCTAGGTTACAAGAGAGAAAAAGGGTCCTTCTGTCATCAACTTGCACGGGGTGGCTTCGGATGCTGCCAGGTGCTCAGCCTGTGGTGAGGGTCATCCAGCCTGATAGACCTCCTGCCCAGGGCCGGGGACAGAGTACGCTTGCACCCATCTGAGAGCAGGAGCTTCCAACCTCCATTCACTTATAAATAGACAGGAGTCTGCTCTGGAGTCTGCATTACCCACTCCCTGGAACCTGCCAGAGGCCGAGGGTCGTGAATCAGACTGAATCAGAGGAAGATCCGGAGCCGGGTTTTGTAGGCGCACTGGTTCCTGACTTCAGGTCTCCGGCTCTGGCTTGGCCGGGTTTCAGGGCTCCAGCTGTTCTCTGGGAAGAAAAAAGAATATTTTAAAATTAGGTCAAAAGATGCTTTTTTCCTTCTGTCCTCATTCCCCTGTTGTGCTGAGAGAACACCACCACCACCTGTGTGTCCCTCGGTCAGAACCACAGCCTCGAAACTTAGCCCGGGATCAGGAGTGTCCCTGTGCAGCTGGGGAAACTTCCTCCGGCCCCTCCACATTCCCTTCCTGTTTGCATTGTTCTCAGCTGAACCGCCCTGAGACGCTGTCACAGCAGGCCTGCCAGGTACTCTTTCTTAGCTGTAAAAAGAGGGGTTTCACCCCAATCAGGACTTGAAGAGACAGCAATATCCGAGTAACTTATTTTTATCAGTCAGGTCAAAATCATAGGAAAAAAAATTTTTTAAGCCAGAAGTGCTAAACAGATGCCTTATATCAATGCAGCCACGTCAACATTATATAGTCCAAACATACAGGCCCCTTCTAGTCCTCGATGTCTCAGATTCCCTGTGGGGACAGCATTGGGGCTGGGGGCTCCTTTGTGGTTCCCAGGTGACTCAGGTTCCCCGAATCTGTTCATTCACATAACAGAGCCCAAGATGTGACTGGCGGCACTGTTCCCTACCCCCCCCCCTCCAGTGTATCAGCTCCCTCTATGAGTGAGAGAAGAATTAGATTTAATGAGATGTGTGGGTTCATTTTAATGTCTCTGAGAATAAGGCTGCCTGGGGCCTGCCTGCAGATAGCTTGCAGCTTGGAGGTGGGAGGAGATATGCAGACACCCCGGAGCGGGGGGGGGGGGGGGGGGGATGTCAGGCGGGGTCTTGAGGCGGGAAATTTGGGCAGGTGTGAACCCAGGGCTCAGGGCAGCCCTGGGAAGGTGTTACAGAGCAGAGAACAGCAAGTAGGAAAGGGCATTCTAGGCCGAGGGGCCTGCAGCTGCTATAAGCCCCAGAGGTGTCGAAGGAGCCCCATGCAGCTGGTAACTCTGAGGTTACCAGAGGTAACTGAGGGATACCACGGGCATCCCAGGGCCCTCGGCAACATCCCTGGCCCCTGCCCACTAGCATCCTCCCCATTACAACGACCAGAAATGTCTCAGACATCGCCAGATGCCCCCGACTGAGCACCCCTGCCGCGCAGGGACGTGGTGGACAGCTGGTCCTACTACCTGCCCCTGCCCAAGGCGGGATGTGGGGCAGGTGCCCTTTCTTCTCGCCTCCTCTCCACAATGCAGGTCCTGGGGAGCCCTCTCTGGGCAAGTCTGTGCCTGTCCTGCAGCCCTTTGTTGTTACTGTTTAAAGATTTATTATTTTGAGGAGAGAGTAGGGGAGGAGCAGAGGGAGCGGGAGAAGGAGAGAATCTCCAGCAGACTCCTCACTGAGCGAGAAGCCCGACACGGGGCTCCATCCCTGGACCCTGAGCCGAAATCAAGTCGCCTCTTAACTGGTTGAGCTGCCCCCCCCGCGCCCCCTAGAGCCCTTTGGTTTATGCTACGTGCCCTCGGGTGCCATGTGCCTGTGGGCCTTGCTCTGAGGGGGAGTCTTATCCTGGAGGCCCTCCCTCCCGATGCTTCCAGGCGCCCCCTTCCCAGCCTAACCACGCTCTTCTGTGTGGCTGCCTTCCCCACGGTTGTCAGGACAGCCGGGCAGGGCGGCCGCGCTCTGCTTGCTGTTGGGTTGTTTTGAATCAGGTCCCATGGATTTGATTTTAATGCCACGAGAACCTTCACCCAAGGGCCTTCATCAGAGCGGTTCACGCCTGGAACAGGATGCGCCGGCCGCATTGCCATGAAGGGCAGGTTATAGCTCTGAGGTGGGGGGTGTTTGGGGGGGTGAAAAGTCCAAGAGTTTGGACTCACTCCTGTGCCCACGAACCTGCAGCTAGAGAGGAGCAGGGCTTATCTGTGTTCAGGCCTCAGAGCTGCTCCCCACTGCAGCAGGGCCTTCAGGTTGGACTACACACAGCTCCTCACATAGACACACACCCACACACCCACCCCAGAGCAAGGGCAGGCCCCTCCTACTGCCTTGCTTGACCATTTCCCAGTGGCTTTTCAATGTTTTCCCGACTTTTCATTTTGATTTCAGATCTGCAGAAAAGTTGAAATAGTAGTGAACTATGACCTTTACCTAGTGTCACCAGTGTTCACCTTTTGCCATAGTTGTTCACGCACCCTCTGTGCACGCTCACACACCCTTAGGCACACACACTTTCTTTTTCCCCCTGAACCACTTGGGAGTAAGTTGCAAGCATTGAGGTGTTTCACCCTTACGTACTCCAGCCCGAATCGCTTAAGGACCAGGGTGTTTTCCAGAGCGCCCAGGATAAAATCACAGTCAACACACACAACATTGATACAATACCATTATCTAATCAATACTCCCCAGTAAACCTTCCCTAATTGCCCAATAACGGCCTTTATGACTCCTTCCCCCTCTCTCTCTCCCCGGATCCCATCAAGGACCATTCACTGTGTTCAGTTGTTATGCTGTATTATCTTATTTTCTGACTGGCAGGTGTTTGGGGCTCTGGCCTTTTTTTTTTTTTTTTTTCTGCAGTGGATTTTTTTTTTTATTTCAGTTAAAATGGCTGACGCTTCTCAACTTCTGAGCCAGGAGGCGCTTGATAGGGTGGAGGGAACTCATGCATTCAAATCCGGGCCCTGTCACTTTTTAGCTCCTTGGCCTTGGGCAGATTACTTAGCATCCCCGAGTCGCAGTTGTGTTATCTATCAAATGGGAATAATTCTTACCTTGCAGGCTTGTTGCAAGGACTAAAATTAAATGAGACAAATGTGATGAAGGTGACTGACAGTGTGCCTGTCCCTTGGAGAACGCTCCAGCAACAGCAGTAATTATCATTGTTCTGCCACGTAGCCTGGCTTCACAGAGCAGGAAGGAGCTTTGGATCAGGTTTGGGAACTTGGGTTGGGGACCTCAGGAGGAGCTCGTTATCTCCAGCTCACCCCGGGAAGAATGATGCCGCGTCCTGCAGACTCCCTGACTCGCCAGAGCTGCCATTAGACCTGTTTTGCTCATGCTGGTGGAACATGGTTCGAGAATGCTGAGCCTGGCTCTGGATTGAGGAGGCTTCAGTGTGGAATTTATTAATTAAGGCAGTTGCTCATGAGGCCCCAGAGTCCAGGAGGTTGCAGCTTAATTACCGAGAGCAGAGCTTGTGGAAATTCTCTCCAGTGCCCTAGTTTTGATGTTGCTGAGGGTCTGAGCTGCCACCTGATACAGAGCCGCAGACCGGGCTCGGGCCCGCCTCCCTCTCCTTGGCCCTAAGTGCTTTCTATCCATTTACACGTATCCCGGATAGCAGTGTTGCATAGTGGTTCAGAACTTGGACAATCTGGGTTTGAATCCTGCCTCAGTGCAGAGTCGGACGGACTGGCCGAGTGATCACTGGGTGATCTCTGCATCTCCACGTCCTCATTTGTTGAACCTTACAAGGATGTTTGCTCTGAGCCTGAATGATTCATGTACCTGAAGGGGTGAGCATAGTACTTGGCCCATAGTTAGAATGTGTGTCAACTATTTCTTTAGAGGAGTTCTCAACCTGGGGTGATTTTGCCTCCCAGGGGACACAATGGCAATGTCTGGAGACATTTTTGGTTGTCACAACCAGGGAGGAGCTGCTCCTGGCATCTAGTGGATAGAGCCCAGGGTTGCTGCTAAATATCCTACGACGCCCAGGACTGTCCTCACAACAAAGAATTCTAAATTCTCCATTGTGCCAAGGTTGGGAAACTCTGCTTTAAAGCACCCCCAGTGATTCAGGGCGGTATGTGGAACGTGGAGGTGGGGTCCTGCCCTCCCCCCCGACCCCATAACTCTTCACCCTTATCATTCCTTTGAGCCAGTTGGGGGCCGATGGGTGAACTGGGAGGGAAAAGGGAGGAAAGGAAGCTGGGTATGTTAAGCCTTTGAATTCTTACTGTTTAGTCTTATTCCCACCCCCCCCATTCTATAACAAAAATATCACTTGCATTGTCTATTATCACCTTGTGATCTTATCATTAGAGTAACTAGTGTTTATTGAGCGTTTGCTGTGTGCCATGTACTACGCCTAGTGCTCTCTCTCTGTTGTCTCATTTTCACAGCCCTGATAGGCAGGTGCCATAATCATCCCCATTCTACAGATAAGGAAACTGAGCCTTATTGATGGGAAGGCTCTAAGCTGTCTGAAATTCAACCCCTGGTCCTTTTCCAAAACTGTTCCACCTGCATCTCTCCCATCTTGGTTGATAGGAGTGCTGCCTTCAGTTGCTCAGCCCGCAGGCCTGGGGGTCCCCACCCCATGTACCTGCCCCCACTGCGTGCCGCGCCCACTGGCCCTCCTGATGTCCCGTCCACTCCTTTTTCCTGGATTCCTACCATGCCCTCCCCCTGCTTCTGCTCTCAGCCCCCCACCTCCTCTCTGTGTCTGAGTCAGGGTGGACCTGCCAACACCCAAGTCAGGCCAGGCTATATACCTCTGCTTGCTGCCCCTTCTTACAGGTCCAGGTCAGGTTTCCCAGAGGCCTCAGTGCCCTGGGCCCCTTGTCCCCGTGCACGTTCCCTTCCTATGGCTTTTCTTGCTCTTCCTCCAGCACACCCCACCCTGGGGGCCTCCGTCCAGCTCTGCTCTGGGCTCCCGCGGCTCACTCCATCCCCCCGTTCCAGGCTTGGCTCAGGAAGGCCCACCCGGCCACCCCACCTTCCTGATCCCCTCCCCCAGCTTGGTTTTTATCCTAGAGCTTGTTGGTCACCTTCTTCCATCCACGCTATATTATTTCCCATTGGTTGATTTTTATTTTGTTTTGTCTGCTCTCCCCTCTCACCAGAGTATGTAGGGATTTTTGACTTTTTTTGCTGATATATCCCAATACGTAGTAGCTGCTGAATACATTTGTTGATTGAATGACTTCCCCACGGCCACCTGGCTGGTAATGGGGTCACCAGGTTGCCACATCTTCACCTTCACGCATGTTGCTCCGTCCTCCCCATCCCATCCAGGGCAGCATCTCCCAGATCTGGCTGCTCACCACGTTTTGACTCTGTCTCCGGAACACTTTGCAGATGTCCACTGTAGGAATGACTTTATCTGAAGGGGTTCTGCCCTACTTGCCAGCCCCCGTGGGCTTCTCCGTGGCCCATGGAGTCCAGCCCTAGCTCTTCAGCCTATCCCCGGGGCCCTTACCAGCAGGCCTCCCATGCTCCTGCCTGCAGCCACCCTGCCAGTCCATGCTCTTACCCACCTGCCAGCATGCCCCCACCCTCCCCTTCACCGTCCCTTCCCTGTCACCCCCCAGCCCAGGCCCTGGCTCCCTCCTGGTCCGGCGGGAGCTTCCCCTCCAGCTCTGCCCCAGAGTCTTCTTCCCGCTGCCGCCACAGTGGTCTTGTGAAGCTCAGACCTTACCTGAGGACCCCCTTTTTCAGCGCCTCTCCTCACCCCTCTCTGAGACCCCTGGGGTCCAGTACCAGCTCACCTTGACACCTCTCACCCAACACCTTCTTCCTCCAGGTTTTCCAAAGACTAAGTCTTCTCTGGATGCCTTCCCGCAGGGCTGGGTCAGGCTCCCAGCTGCGTGTCCTCAGGGCACCTTGCTCTTACCTTTGTGTCTGCACTTACCCCAGTGTCTGTGGGTGCGCATACCTGGGTGTGACTTGCTGGGAGCCCCTCATCATAGGCAGACTACGGCTGTTTTGCTCAGCTGTCCATCTTCGGTGCCTAGCACAGGGCCTGGCATGTAATAGACACTCAGTAATCGTTCAGAGAACATCCCTGTGCCTCCAGTGCCCCTCTCCTTCCTCTCTGCCAGCAAACTCCTATTCATCCTTCAAGACCTAGCTCCAGTTTCCTCTCCCTGGAGCTCCTCCTCCGTGTTCTCGCAGAGCTTTGCACATTCCTTATCCTGCCACTTACTCCCTTGGGCGCAGGCCCTGGCCTTTCCCTGCTGCTCCTGCCACTTACTCCCTTGGGCGCAGGCCCTGGCCTTTCCCTGCTGCTGTGGAGCTGCTCTGGGGGAGGGGGGAGGCACGGCGCGGTCCTCGCATCTGACACTCTGGTGGTGTTTGTGTCTTAGCCCGAGCTCCGTCTTTGGCTCGTCGTTGCTGTTTGTATTGTTTTCCGTTTGCTGTGTGTAGTGTGATTTCCTCAGCATCATGGTCGCTTCCTGGAAGGAGGTGTCACAGCCCCACCTTTGTATCTCCTGTTCCCTGAGCCTGACACAGGGCTGTGTACCCCAAGAAAGGTTTTAGTGAATCCTTCTTGAGTCTGTGTCACGTCTACTTCAGGTTCCAGGGCCCGTGGCAGCTTGAGAGGCACCTTGACATTCTTTTTCTCATTCTGGACCAGCTTTATAATTTGCGGGGCCCCATGCAGGGCCCCTTGTTCAAAAATGATGAAGCGTTTCAAGACTGTGATAGTAGAGCTCTAAACCAAGGATGGGGCCTTCTAGGCCTCAGCTCATGAAGCCTGCCCTGATCTCATTGTATCCAATGAGGGAAGACATGGTAGAGGTCATGATTTCCTTTTTACAGAGGGCAAAATGAAGGGCCCAAAGGGCAGTGACCAACCTCAGGGTGCACAGCTGATCGGCAACAAAGCAGAACTGAAAACGTTCCAGCCCCTGGAGCATGCTTACTGCCTTCCACTGGCTCAGGGGCCCCCAGGACTTTTGAGCCTCAGTTTTCTCTGTAAAATGGGGACATTGAGCTGATCATAAAATGCCAACTAGAACAGCTGGTCGCAAATCCCCGGACAGTCTCATCAGGAACTGTGGCCTTTGGATGCCTTCCCCTTAAAGTCACTAATGCAAAGCTACTCTCTGCTTCTTGGAAGGACCTCAGTCCTGTAGACAGTAGGAGGCTAATTGGCTGTTGTGGTAGTTGAAGAAATTAAAGCCCTCAGAAGTGGGAGAAGCCTGTCTCTTCTCATCTCTTTTTGAAGGAATGTGGGGACTTGGGTGGAAGTTTCCCCAGGGAGCCTTGGTATTTTGGTGCTTTGATATCTAGAGGAATAAAAGAGCAATTAATTGCTAAAGATGCCTGTTCCCGTAGGGGTGGCTGTTCCCGCAGTCTGAAGGTGGAGAGAGTGTCCCCATAGGGGCAGTCTGAGGACAGAGGGAGTGGCGGGGGTGGGTGACAGTTCCTCCATCCGAGGGCCCTTGCTGCTTGAGGAGATACGCAGACCAGAGCCCCGGAGGGTTCGAGCTTCTGAAGTCTCGCTCTCCGGGAAACACATTTTCTTTAGGGGGCCCCCTCACCGCGAGTGAGCATCTTTCTTTGCCGAAAGACAGTGGAAGAGGGGTTTCCCAGCTGTCCTTGGTCCCACATCTCCCGCAGAACAGGTTTCTCAAAGTGTCATCCTCAGACCTCTGTCCTCACAGCAGGGCTGAGAGTTGGGAGTCCGCCGGTTGGAACCGAGATCAGTGCACACAGTGGAGGAGGTGGCTGGGCTGGTGCAGTGGGCACCGCTCCCTGGTGCCCCCCACCTGCCTCCGCCTGTGCTCCTGCCAGAGTAACCTGCACGGGACCTCAACGATGAGGCTATGCGGCAGGGGCAAGAGAGAAGACAGTGTTCTTTGATCCCTGCAAGAGATGTGTTAGGGGCCTGGAGACATGCGGGCAGGCCGGTAGGTTGTAAATGACCTGCAGCTGTGTTCTATGTGCATTGGGGGGGGCGGTTAGTTTATGCTTACATGTCCAGCTACGGTTGTTCACTAGGCATAGGACAGACAGAAACACATGTCTGAGTGCAGAGCAGGTAGAGAACCGTGGTGCCCGTGCCTGGCTCAGGTTCTGTGTGGTGGGTAGGATGCCTTCTTGTGCAGGTGCAGGACTGCGCATCAGCTGCCTGGAGTGACTCACCTCTGGGGCTACGTCTCTGAGGGCAGCTCTCAGCTGGACTTGGTGACTAACCCGAGGCAGGAGGGTGTGCGGTGACCTGCTTCAGCCAGAAGTGACAGGCGAGCGTAGCTGCAGTCAGCACCTGATCCCAGAGGTGTTGGTGCAGGTTCCCGGGGCTGGCCAGACACACAAGTATTTCCGGATCGTGGCAGAGCCTGCTGCCAGGAGCTTCCCGCCAGTGTGGTGGGTCCATCAGCGTGGGGCGTGAGCTCCAGCTTCGACTCCGGCAGCCCCGCGGGTCCTCCCGGCTCCTCCCATGACCCGTGTTCTGTGTTTCCACAGGGCCCCACCTTCCTATTTCTCCCCGGCCACAGCCCGCCCATCACAGTTGAGCAGCTGTTTGCCTGAAGTTAATTTCCAGAGGCAGGTAAGGACCCCAGGGGAAGGACTTCTGGTGGCAGGCCATAGGGTAGTGCTGGGGAGCGGGTCTTGGGTCTGGGCTGCGGGGCTCGAGTGGAAGGGAGCTCCTCTCGCTTCCTTCTTCCACCAAGCCCGCTACTGCTCATTTCTCCTGCCGCTGTGGGCCCTTCTCGTCAGTGCCGTGGCGTGGCTCATTTCTTAAGGCTAAGATGTGTGTAGTCTCTGGATTAATATTTTGTGTCAGTTCTGTGAATCACAGTTATATGATGTTGTTTTACATTGCATACATGTAAATGTACCTTTTTTAATGTGAGCATTTAAAATATATCACAACTTTTTAAAAAAATGGATAGAACAAAAGACAAGTGCTGGGACCCATGGAGCAGAGGTGGATTGTGTGTGTCAAGGATGCTCTGGCTGTCTGGCCCCAGCCTGAGGTGACTCACTGTTTTCCAAGCAGGTGTAAGACCACCCCGGGTATAAATGTAAATTCCAGTTTTATAAATGTGGGTATTCAAACAGCATGAGCTTCAAGTTTATAAATAAGAATGCGCGCAGGTGGCTGTGTTTGCATTCAGGGCCGCTTATGCCTGTCCAGAGGAGGCCGGCTTTCAAAGCTCTTTATCGGAATGGGCCTGATTGCTGCAGGGGACACTCGGTGGTCCAGCTCTGGGGTTCCTCCTGCGCCACGGTTCTTCTAAAGTGACAGCCACTGCTTCAAAGCTGGAGACCGAGTTCTGGGAGAGGCTAGATCCCTGCAGGGCAGGGCAGGAGCATGCTGTCTCACCTGTGGCCTCGGTGTCTCCCACGGAATGCAGTGTGGCCTCTTAGGCCATGGGCCACTTTGTCACTTTGGATCCCTCCTAGTGGTTGGGATCCCCGTCCCAGTCAACCTTCCTCCCACAGAGATGCGGGCTCAGAACCAACAGGAACATAGGGGGTGTGGTAGGGAGTATGTCTGTGTGTACGCATTGAATGTATGTCCCTTGGTTTCCCCTAATTGCATTTGTCCCATTTGCAGATGTAAGTTTCTGGACTCCTCCCCACTTTTTGTGTAACACGTGGCTATCTCCAGCAGCATCTGTAGCCATGGGCCCTGCCCTCACCATTCATTTGGGTAGTTGATGGTTTCCTGTTTCTGTTTTCATTTTCTGGCTCGTCTACATTTTTCCCTAGTTAGCTCCCACAGTGGTAGCAAGGAGAGGGAGCAGGTCTGTCTCTGACTTGGGCCGTTAACACTGAGACATTTTCTCAGGACTTAGAATGGAAATGCCGCCACTGTAGATGATGGGATGTTTCCGGACCAGCTGGGAGACCATAACTGAGAAGCACTGTTACCTTTGCCTCTCATGGCTCAAGTCTGCACAACTACTGTGTCCAAATTAGTTGCAGTTTGGACTTAGGTGATTCAGACACATCTCACTGGAGCCCAGTTCTTCATCCCTACAGGGGAGAATACGGATTTTCCCAAAAGAAGTTAATCTGATACTTGTCAGAATGGTGATGAAAATTTAATAGCATGTTTGCTGGGATAGGCACCAAACCCAAACATGCTTTAATAGACTGGTAGCATATCAGCGACTGCAGTGTCTGTGTTGTTTGGGTTGGTCATGATTTACTCTCTTCAGTTACTAATTTTCTTCACATTGACCCCCTGATGCAGACTCTGTTTAGGACAGAACCATGTAAACCAGCCATGATGTCCTCTACTGGGCAGCCACGTGCGCTCGTGGCTCCTACGTTCTGCCCCAGATCCAGCCCTGGGTGTTTCCCCTTGTCAGGCAGCAGGACAGAAGCGACTCGAAGTAGAGCTCGAAGAATACTAGAGAACCAGAATTTTTAGAAATGACGAGTCTGCCTCAAAGCAAGACTGTCTCTGCCAAGGAAGCTGAGGTGGGAGTAACCTGGCCCCAAAGATCCATTCAGGCCCCATGACACCCTAGGCCCATGGCTGGGTGGCGAACCGCCCCCCCCCCCGCAGTAATCACAGTTTGAGTGTGGGGGCTCCCCCCGGACAGTGAGGCTCCAATGGAAGACAATGGAATGACATCCATTTGTACAGGATGCCAGGAGTTTTGGACAGAGCAAAATTCTGTAAAAATGGACCATGTAAAATGATTCACACACACTCAGGCTCATGGTCACACTCACACATTTCTGCAGGTTCCGAGCCTACCTCTCTATTGGAGGAAGCTTGGCTGGTCAGGAAAGGACAGTGAGGAAGGGGTCCCCAACCACGGGGAAGCCAGGACCCCTAGGTCCTGGTATGCGTAGCAAAACTAGATATGTATCTTTGCCTGAGTAGGGCCAGCCCCTGAATGATGAATAGATCTTGCTGTGGGACCTGGGACTGGGGTGTGGTTTGTGACATAGGATCAGAGTAAGGGCTTGAACCAGATGGGCCTGTTGGGGAGTTGGGGTGAGGGTAGGCGGGGAATCTTGCTGGAACTCTGGTTTTTTTGTGTGTGGTGACACCTAGTGGCAGGTCACCGGTCTTCAATGCTGCCTTTCACAAAGAGAGAACAAACTGACCATCAGCCCTTGGACACAGGTTGGGGGTGGAAGATTTTTACTCCCCGAAGCCCTGACTCCCAGTTTGAAGGCTTTGTGGAGTGTTTTAGAAGTCCTCTGGAGAACAGGAGAGCCCAAGGCACTCCAGTTGCTCGAATGGGAGCCCTTTGTCAAGGCTCAGTTTGGGTTATGGAGACTAGGTACTCTGGTCAGTGTCAACACAGTGACATTTGCCCCTAAATCAACATGGATATTGTAGAGAGGGAGAAGCTTAGACACCACAGGCCATCCTGATTTTCCAGCCAGCCAGCCGGGTGGTATCTGTTAAGTACCAGGCAGGGTGCTGGCCTATGGAGGACAGGGTGAGCTAAGTGGGCCCTGGCCTTCTAGTCGGGCAGGGGAGAGACGATAAACAAGTACTCCAGCAAGACCTTCTCAGAAAATTGGGACTGGGCTATGTGACCCAGAGGGGTTGGGGGTGGGGGGGACACAGAACCTGCTTCAGTTACGCTGTCAGGAGAGGTTCCCTGGGAAGGCGTCTTTAAGCACATTGAAGGGTGAAAAGAAGCCAGCCCGGGCTCAGGGGGATACCCAGTGCAAAGGCTGCTGGGGGAAAGAGTTTCTTGGTATGTTCTAGAAATAGACTCGGGTTAGGAGGGCAGGGTGCAAGGGGAGGTGTGAGAAGGAGGCAGGACCGCCGATGCGGGCCTCGTGGGTCCTTGTGTGGGACAGTGGAGTGGAAGGAAGGGAGGAGGGGTCCCTGTGAGAAGTGATGTCCCACGCCTGGGCTTTCCCACTCAGCTGGCTAGGGAGTTAGGGTTTGTCCGCTACACTGGGGATGGCGGGGCTGCCTTCCATCAGTGGCCCTCTGGAGGAGGTGGCTTACCCCTTTTCCTGGTTATTGGTGTTCATTAGGCTTTTTTCTGAGCCCAAAGGAGGTGACAGGTGAGAAGACAGTACAATAGGGAGCCTGGGTGGGGGGAAGGATGTGGGGGGAAGGAAGGCCCCAGAAGGGACATGCTACGTCAAGTATACAGCTCTAAGTAAGCCCCAGCTTGCCAGCTTTTTAGCCCCTCGTGGGGACTTTTGGGCCAGAGCCCGTGTGAGCTTATGGGAACTGAGCAGTTGACGGGGACCTCCAGGGAGGCACTGCCCAGGGCTCTGGCACATTTCTGAGTCTGCCTTCTGCACAGAGAGCAGGCCGGCCTGGGAGAGCCTGCTGGTCCAGGGCTTGCTGGCCCCTGAAGGATGGACGGCATGAGGAGTGTCCTTGGCTCGCAAGCCAGGTTCCCTTGGTCCTCCCAGCGCAGCTCCTTGGCACCAGGGCTGCCGAGGCTCCACCCCCACCAGCTGCTGCGTTATTTCTGACTCATCCAGGGGTTACAAGTGTGTAACCCAAACCCCTCCACGCCCGGCTTCCTCTCCGCCAGCTCCTCCTAGAGGGGGGAAGCCCTGGGACTTTTCTCCTGGGACCTTTCTGCAGGTCGGGTCCCTGCTGTCCCCGGACGCAGCTGCTGCCTGCAGGGCGCTCCCCTCTGACGGGGGGTGGGCGCGTGAGGGTGACGGCCGTGAGCTCAGGTGGGTATCTGTGCCCCACAGCCCCGGCTTGCCTGTCCCCATCGAGGGACTCCTTGGAACCCAGCCCAGGCGCCAGCCTCTTGAATTCATCAGGGGCTTTTGCGGAGAGGGGCCACCCTTGTGTTTGGGGCTGGGCCCCGATCTCTCGGTTTCTCCAGCCAGAGGCGCCGGCTGGCTGCCTCTGGTCATGTCACTTCTGCTCCTTGTGGAAGTTGCATGCTTTGAAAACCTGGGACACTTTGGGCTTCATTCAGCACATCTCCGGTGGCTCATCGCAGGGTTGTTGCTGAGGGGGTGGCTGGAAGGTCAAACTGGCCAGAAGTTCTGGGTCAGCTCAGTGCCCTGGGCCCAGCAGCTCCTCACAGAGGGTGCCAGCCCCCAGCGCCTGCTCCAGGACCGAGCCGCTCAGTCTGGCGGGCTGGGGCCAGCAGGGGTGAGGCAGGAACAGGCAACTTGCCACCTGCTCTGGGCTCTCAGAAGCGGGACCCTGAAGCCCTGTGGGCTGCCTGACAACTCCTGCCGAGTACCCGGTCTGTGTCTGGTGTGTCGTCCTGACCCCCGCTTCAGTGCCTCTCCTCGCCCTGCAGGAGTCCCCAGGGCTGGCCAGGGAATGAACCGCGAGGGGGCTCCCGGGAAGAGTCCGGAGGAGATGTACATTCAGCAGAAGGTCCGCGTGCTGCTCATGCTGAGGAAGATGGGATCAAATGTGAGTGCCTTCGGGGTGCCAAGCAACAGGTCCCCCAGGGAGGGTGCCTGATGTGGGCAGAACAGAGATCCATAGCCACCTCCTGTGACAGCCCTGCTCTGGGAAGGGGGATGTGGGGCTTGTGGTTTGGCTCTGTGGCCAATTCTTGTCACCCAGAGCCCTGCCCGTCCAGTTCCGGGGGGGACTGCTGGGGTGGCCTTCCCATCCCTGTGCCGAGCGTGGGCCGGGAGGGGGCGGTGTGAGCCCCTACAGGCCCTGACCTTACTCTCCTCCTGTCTCCGCAGGAGCTGTCCAGGGGGCGCTGGGCAGAATGGTCCCTAAGAGGACAGCATGATTCAGAAAGGGATGGGCTCCCTGCGCAGGCCCCGGGCTGCACGGAACCCAGTCTCAGATCTGATCCGAGCGGCAAGGCCTGGGCGGCCATGGGCCAGGCTTCGGGGTGGGGGCAGGGGGTGCTCGCTCGAACTGAAGGGTCAGGACTCGGGAACAGGGACCCCGGGATAGGAGGAGGTACCTTCGGGGAGCCCGTGCGTGCCGCCCCTCACCCGTGGCTGTCTCCCCCTTGCAGCTGACGGCCAGTGAGGAGGAGTTCCTGCGCACCTATGCGGGGGTAGTCAACAGCCAGCTCAGCCAGCTCCCCCAGCACTCCATCGACCAGGGTGAGTCCCGGCCAGGGTGCCCGGCCACGCCCTTCCCAGAGGCGCTAAGTTGTGGTTCTTGGGGAAAACTTAGCTCCTGGGGCCCATGAGGAGGGGCTGTAGCTGCCACCCATCCACAAAGCTGAGCCCCAAGCCTGGGCCCATCTCCTTCCCCAGATGGGAGCCGAGGAACCCCTCAGGTAATGGTGGGATCCCCCCTTTCTAGGCCCGGAGGAGCCAAGGAATCGAGGCATCTGGGAGCCCCTGTGACTGCAGAGGCTCTGGGTTTTTGCATTTCCTCATTCTTTGGCTTGACCCCCGCCAACCCGGCACCTGGTGCAGGGAGAGCGTGAAACCACCCTCATGGGCTAGGACCTGTCCTGGGCACGGCTGTGCAGGGGCTTGTGTGTTCCTGGCTCCGCCCAGGCGAGAGACCCCAAGGGCTCTGTGTGTGTCCCTGAGGTCTCTGTCTGCCCTGGGGACTCATTTCCATTTTGGGTGCCCTCACCTGATCATAATAATGGTAGCAGGTAACACTCAGGTATTTATTGTCTAGCAGGCACCTGCTGGGTGCCGGACACACATCATTTCATTTACTCGTAGAGAGGTACTGGGGGTATTACTCGCACTTCGCAGGCAAGGAAACGGGTTCAGAAGCAGTAAGGGATCGCCCTGGTCTTACAGCCCGTTAGCAGAGGGCTCAGGATGCACAATCTGCTGCCCAGCTCAGGGCAGGGCTTGTCACTGTCTGTCCTGGGGTAGCAGGAGGCTGGGCACTTACGGGCTCTCCCATTCTGGAAGGCTTACTCTCACCCTGGAGCCCACAGTGTCCTCACCGGCTCTTCCATCTAGTCCTTTCCTTTTATTTTTTTTTCGCCTCATTGGCATTATCGGCCATGAAATAGTGCGGCCTGTGGGGCATCAGATGTGAGCTGGCTCCCGGCAGCGGAGCGCCGAGGGGCATGTGGCTGATCCGTGGGGCCCAGGAGGAGAGCAGGTGTAGCATGAGAGGCTGCTTGTCTTGAAGCTGTCCTTGCTCTCCTGGAGATCACAGGCCTCAGTTCTGGCGCAGGGCCCGGCTCCCCGGCTCTGACGCTGGCTGTCACCTGGCCTGTGCACCCAACTCAGCAGAAACGTACAGGGCGTCCCCATGGCTCCGGCAGCTCCTGACATAGCCACTCACCAAGCACAGTCTGCCTGGGTCACACTCATGCCGCAGCCTGTTCTGTACCAACGGCCAGGGGTGGAGTCTGCCCCTCCTGGGGTTTGTTTCTTTCTCACCCACGGCTGATCTGGGTTTCCAGCACGGGCCCACCCATACCCCCCAGGCTCCTGAACCATATCTCCCTGAAACCCTCAAGGTCCTGGGTCCTTAGGACATTGCCTTTTCTCCCACCCCAACTTTAAGTCACTGAATTAACCAGAATTGGGGCTGGGTGATAAGGATGCCTCTAGGAGGATGCACTTCAAGGAAAAAAAAATCATAGTAAGTTGTAGAACTGTATGTCATTGTAGAAAGCACCCCCCCAACACACACACACTCACACATGTATGTGTATGGGGAAAGAAAGCTGGAAGAACATAGACCAGGCTGTTAATAGGAAATTTTAATAGAGAGTAGAACTATGTAAGGGACTTTAACTTTCCAAGTCACACGTTTTTTGAAAACTAATTTTTTAAAAATTTTTTTATTGTTGTGTTAATCACCATACATTACATCATTAGTTTTTGATGTAGTGTTCCATGATTCATTGTTTGTGCATAACACCCAGTGCTCCACGCAGAACGTGCCCTCTTTAATACCCATCACCAGGCTAACCCATCCCCCCACCCCCCTCCCCTCTAGAACCCTCAGTTTGTTTCTCAGAGTCCATCGTCTCTCATGGTTCGTCTCCCCCTCTGACTTACTCCCCTTCATTCTTCCCCCTCCTGCTATCTTCTTCTTTTTCTTTTTTCTTAACATATGTTGCATTATTTGTTTCTGAAGTACAGATCTGTGATTCAACAGTCTTGCACAATTCACAGTGCTCACCATAGCACATACCCTCCCCAATGCCTATCACCCAGCTACCCCATCCCTCCCACCTGAAAACTAATTTTTTAACATTGCACATGCATTTCTTCTGTAATAAGGGGAAGTTTAAAAAAGCATTGAGAGAACTCTCTATCTCACCTAGGTAAGCCAGCAGTTGAGAATAAAAATGAACTGTGTGGAGTTAAGGTCATGATAGCCTCACCTGGCCTGAAAATGCTGAGCAGTCAGGAGTGAGCCATGGGCATGTGGGTGTGACCCCAGAATCTAGGCCCTCCTAGTTGTGGGGTGTCCGAGGGACAGCCAGGCTGGCCTCAGAGCCATCTCCCCAGGGAGCAGACTTCTGGAGCTGCACCAGGGCCCAGCTGATGTCTGGGGTGATTCTCTGCTGTCGGGGCCCCCTGCCTGCTGCCCTGGGTCCCCACGGACTCCCCTGAGCTGAACTGCACAGGAAGACACGCTGCTGCAGGAAGTCCTGAGGATTCCTGTGGACTGAGTTGGGGGCGAATGGGCAGCTGTGCCTGGAAGAGCTTTAGGAAGGTAGCATTATTTTTGTGTGCCTAAGGACACTGCAGACATGCACAACACAACAGCAGTCGGTACAGTCTCTCCCGTCGTGGGGGCACAACCCCGGGAGCAGGACCCTGCGTCTCTGCCCACACTGGGGGGCCAAATGGGTCTTGGCTAACATTCTAGCCTGCCCACCTTATCTGTTGGCAGGGCCGACCTTAGCTGATGCCACAGGGATGCTGCTGGCAGGGGCTCAGGTGCTGTCCAAATGGTAAAAGTCCCGGATCATTGTTTCCAGTGCATGGGATCCCAGCATAAGAGGCCCCTCCCCCCCCCGCCCCCCAAATAAAGGCCTAGGAGCAGTCAAGGTGACAGTCTGGGCTTGACAGTCTGGCAGAAATCTGGTGTGAGCACCTCCTGCCACGAGGTGGCACTGTGTCTCAGCAAATGCCCAGCGCTAGTCTCTGCAAGAGACAGAACAGACTCCTTGAGTTCCCCTCAGTGGGGGTCTGAGGCCACCCACCAACAGGACAGAGCTTGGCATTGGTCTACCATCGTAGACTCACACACGCTTCCCCTCTGGGGCTGGAGAGGTCTGGTACTGGGAGCCCTGCTGGCCCTCCCTAGCCCCAGGGAGGAGAGTGGGCTGGGCATCCCTTGCCCCACGCCCGGGCCTCCCGCCCTCCTGGTCTTCCCTTGGTGAACTGTGAAAGTGTGTACAGTATCGGCTGGGTCCGGGCAGGTGCCGGAGACCATGCTGTGTGGGCCTGCACTGTAGGGACTCCCTAACCAGTGCTGGCCTCTGCTGGCCTGAGACCTCCCATGCTAGCCTCCTTTTGGAAGCCCTCCTTCCCCTCCGTCGTCTTCTGTGATACACCTCTCCCTGTCTCTCCGTCTCCCCCAGCTCCCCTTCTGCCCCTCTCCGCTCACTGTCTGTAAGTGCTCCTTTTCCCGCACCCCACTGGTGCTTTCCACATTCTGCCCTCCCTTCTGTCACACCTCCCCACGGGGGTCTCACAGGCTCTGGCCAACACCCTCCGAATATATACCCTCAGCCCAGACCCTCTCCTGAGCCCCCGGAACTTTACATGCAGCTCCCTCCTGATCATCTTGCCACAGACAACCCACGCTCAGATCCCGATTCGTGCTCTACCCCCACGAACCTATTCTTCCGCCTGTATTCTCAGCGACGGATATATCACCAAATAACCAGTGTGCCAGGGACTCCTCTTTGAAGTCCCAAGTGTCCACTGAGTTACCAAGTCCTTGTAATTCTTCTCCCCGAATGCCCCTCAAACCCGCTCTGCCCTCTCCACCGTGGCCGGAACGCTCATTCTGTTCAGAGCTCATACTCATCTTGGCTTGACCCCTGCAAAGCCGTTCCTGGCGTCTTGCCTTCTCACCTTGCCCCCTCCCACACACTTCCTGCCCCTACCTCAGCAGCTCTTTCCCCAACTTAAAATCTTTCAGCGGCTCCCCACTGCCTTGCGGCTGAAATCCAGCCCCTCACGTGATCAGCAAGATCCCCTGACACGGTGGCCTCACGCACCGTAAGCAGCCATAGCGAATGGCTGTCAGCTCCTGTCTCAGGCTGGTCTTTGTGCCTCTGCGTTTGCCTCTGGGCTGCTGGGGGCTCAGCCCTGACCCCCAGCCTTCCCCTGCCTCTCGCAGGCTGGGCCAGGCCCCCTGTGGTTGCCGTCACACACATGTACCCCAGCTGTGCTTCTCCCCACCCTGTCTCCTGGTCCACCTCCTGAGCAACTCTGAGCCCCTTCAGCTTGGGACTGTGGCTTCCCCCCTTTTGTATTTCCGGGGCTGGGCCCCCATGAGGCCCAGGGCATGCTTGTACCAATGAACGGACCGGGCTGTGGGTCTGAGGGCCCACTGTCCCCCAGAAAGGCAAGAATGTGGGGCCAGTTCTCTGAGCACTGTCTCCTGCTCCCCCAAGGTGGTCAAGCAGAGCTGCCGGCCAGGCAGGACTGACTCTGAGCCAGAGGAGATCAATACCTCTCTGGGAAGGTCGCCTTGGTGAGAAAGCCAGCTGGAAACACGGGGGTCGAGAGCTGTAGCTTCCAAAACGCAGGCTCGCCAGAATGCTGAGTTCATTCCTTTCTTATTGCTGGTGCTACTCTCTCCATAACACATATTGATCTTTTTTCCTGGTTATAAAATAACGCACAGTCATTGTTGAAAGCGGGGAAAGGGAGAAGTAGCAGAAAAGCTGGACGGATTGAATCCGACCACACGGCTGCAAGCACTATTACCTCCTGCTCAAGTTCCCGTCAGCCTTTTAAAAATAGGCTTGTATTGGGGCGTCTGGGATGGCTCAGTCGTTAAGCATCTGCCTTGGGCTCAGGTCATGGTCCTGGGGTCCTGGGATCGAGTCGCACATTGGGCTCTTTGCTCGGTGGGGAGTCTGCTTCTCCCCATGCTTGTGTACTTGCTCATGCTCGCTTGCTTGCTTGCTTGCTTGCTTGCTTTCTTTCTTTCTTTCTTTCTCTCTCTCTCTCTCTCTTTCTTTCTCTTTCTTTTTCTTCAAATAAATAAATAAAATGTTTAAAATAAAATAGGCTTGGGGGTGCCTGAGTGGCTCAGTCATTAAGCGTCTGCCTTCGGCTCAGGTTAGGATCCCAAGTCCTGGGATCGAGCCCCGCGTCGGGCTCCCTGCTCAGCGGAGAACCTGCTTCTCCCTCTCCCACTCCCCCTGCTTGTGTTCCTGTTCTCACTGTGTCTCTCTGTCAAATAAATAAATAAAATCTTTAAAAAAAAATAGGCTTGTATTGGGGCGCCTGGGTGGCTCAGTTGGTTAAGCGACTGCCTTCGGCTCAGGTCATGATCCTGGAGTCGCGGGATCGAGTCCCACATTGGGCTCCCTGCTCAGCAGGGAGTCTGCTTCTCCCTCTGACCCTCCTCCCTCTCGTGCTCTCTATCTCTCATTCTCTGTCTCTCAAATAAATAAAATCTTTAAAAAAAATAAAATAAAAAATAAAAAAATAGGCTTGTATTTACATTATAAATTTGGGACCATACAGTATAAATATTTTAATATCCATTTTAACATCTGTGTTTTATTTGTGGTAATTTTATAGTATTTTCTTAAAGATTTTATCTACTTATTTGAGATAGTGAGTATGAGCGGGGGAGAGGGGCAGAAGGAGAAGGAGAAGCAGACTCCTCACTGAGCAGGGAGCCCGATGCAGGGCTTGAACCCAAGACCCTGGGATCACGACCTGAGGCCAAAGGCAGACGCTTAACTGACTGAGCCACCCAGGCGCCCCAATAATTTTATAGTATTTTAAAACAATTTTCTTTTTCTTTTTTTTAAAGATTTTATTTATTTATTTGACAGAGAGAGAGAGAGAGAGAGAGAGCACAAGCAGGGGGAGCAGAAGAGGCAGAGGGAGAAGCAGGCTCCCTGCTGAGCAGGGATCCCGAAGTGGGGCTCGATCCCAGGACCCTGGGATCATGACCTGAGCCGAAGGCAGCCTCTCAACCAACTGAGCCATCCAGGCGCCCCTTAAAACAATTTTCAAGAAAACATTTTCGCGATCGCATAACATGTGGCCCCCTGGCTGTGCCATAATTCGTTGACCAGTCCTTTTCCCGTTGGACATTTCTTTTTTTTTTTTTTTTAAGATTTTTTATTTATTTATTTGTTACAGACAGAGAGAGAGCACAAGCAGGGGGAGCAGCAGGCTCCTCACTGAGCAGGGAGCCTGACACAGGACTTGATCCCAGGACCCTGGGATCATGACCTGAGCCAAAGGCAGACGCTTAATGCCTGAGCCACCCAGGCGCGCCCCCCGTTGGAGAGTTCTTTCTCATTTTGCCATTAATTACAGTAACAGCAAACACCTGTTGAGCTCCTCCTGTGTTCCCTGGCTTCCTTGCCACGTAGCACACAGTGTGACCCTGTGAGTCCCCGAGATCATCCCGTGAAGCAGGTGCCGTCACGGCCCCACCTTGGAGAGGACAGAACAGGCCCGGAGAGGGTTAGGCCGGCGCTGGGCTGCAGGCTGTCAGGGCGGGCACCGGTGTGCCAAGCACCGAGCAACCATCCTTGCACGTAGCTTTTCCTTGTCATCATTTATTTTAAGGTGAATTCTAGCAGTGGCTTTAAGGTCATGTGCGTTTTTAAGCAGGACTGCGTTTTATCTGAGGAACACGGGTGATTTAGGCAATTAATGTATTTCAGGAAGGTGCAGAAAACATTTGGAGTTTTTCGCTGCCTTTTAATCCTGGGCCCTTCACCCGAGGTGCCTTTGAATGTGCTGGTTCTCTGAGCGCTCTCCCGCCGCCGCCCCCGGGACTGTGCAAAACCCCCCCGTGACAAGGTGCCCGCAGAACTCTCGTGCAGTGCCGTGGATATGCTCTTGTTCAGGTGTCCTGGGGCTCTGGTCTAGACGTGGCCCATTTGTGAAGGAAGCTTCTGTCCCTTCCCTGCCCGGGGCCTCCCAGGACATCCTTGGTCTGCCGCCGCCCCCGCTTCTTGGCCCTGGGAGCCACGGTGCTGGCATGCTGGCTGCTCAGGCCTCTTCTAGCCTCTGTCCGATCACACTCCTTCTCCAAGAGACTTTCCAGGGAAGGTCCCCAGGCTGGAGCCAGCTGGGCTGTCCCAGGGCTCTTCTGACTTTTCCCCCTGGAAGCCAAAGCTGCTGCTCAGGGTATGCTGCCAGAGAGCCTAAAATAGGTCATTTGGTCTCAGGGTTACACTGGGAACCTTGTTAAAATAGTTGTGGTCACAGGCAAACCCGCAGGAAGCCAGCGACTCCAGGGGAGGGCCCACCACCACGAGGGCTTCACGGTTGACCAAGGCAGTGCCCTCCTCTGCTCATCCCCCCGTCGCGGCCCTCTCAGTGCCCCTGGCGAGGTGCTGGCACCGTGGGGCCCATTCCACAGCCAGCCTTCTTCCTGGAGTCCTCTCCCACGCCCTCCAGCTTCTCTTTCACTTCCTCCACAGAGCCCTCTCTGACTCCTTCCGGGGTCAGCCTGGGCCCCCCTCTCGCTCCGGAGCTCCCTGTGACCTTTCCTGCAGTGTCGCTGCTGTCACGTTGTCGGGAGCCCTTTGGGACCCAGGTCTGTGCTGTGTTCCCAGTGACACGTGCTGCCCCTAGTCCAGATTCTGGCACAGAGCTGGAGTTTTCTGAATCCCTGTACAGGCCGGGCCTCCAGGAGGCGAGTCCTGTAAGAGTGGGGACCGTCTGCTGGGGGTTCTGCGTCCTCTCTTCCCCCAGGTGGGGCTCCAAGGCTTCTCCCAGAGGCTCCCGGCGATGACAAACTCTGGACTGAAATGGCAGTCAGGCCTCGGGAGAATTCCAGTCTAGGGGACGGGAAGATGATTTTTTTTTTTTTAACTTTAATCAACACTTAGATGAGAATTACCTGTAACCTAGTAATAATAAAATTGAACGAAAAAGATCACATATACATTGAATCAGACTGAAAAGCCAATCAGAAGAATTGGGTATATGATAACCCAGGTCACAGAAAAAGAAAAAAGCATCCCAAGACCGGGTCAGGGGTATGCTGAAATGTAGGGCCAGTTGCCCCGTCCAGCCTCTTGTCCTGGCCTGGGAAGGGCTGCTTTGACCTTTCTTTACCCAGCCTAGTGGGTTCTAGTGCATAGAACCAGAACAGGGGCCTCAGAGGTCTCAAAGCCCCTCCCGCAGCATGGCATTGACCTCCCAACACCCCACCAAAGGCAGACCTCTGTCCTGGAGCGGAGCGTCAGGGGGCGGCTCAGTCCAGCATCCATGGGACAGTGTTGCTCGCTTTGGTCCACCAATCCCTGTGCTGGGCGTGGTGCCAGGTGATAGCCCCCGCCCTCGAGCTGCCAGTCCAGCGGGGCAGACGGATACACGAACAAATGCACAGATTGAAATATGACTCATCCTGAGGGGAGGGAAGCCCACCCAGAATTGCCTGAGCCCTGATGGATGTGTGGGAATGTGTGTAGGGGGGAAATTGGAGGAAGCCTCTGGAGCCTGCCCAGCATGAGCGTTGGGTGTCTTCGTGTCCCCTTAAGAGACTGGTGGGGTAGTGGCCAGGTGGGTGGTGAGTGGCCAGAAAGGCACATGGGCTCTGGACAGAGTTCATCTTGAGGACTGCGAGGGGTCCTCACGGATCCGAAGGGGAGGGATGGCTAGGTCAGATTGTCATCCATTTAGGGCGAGCACTGGGGAGAGGTCACAGGACAAAGGGTAAGGCAGGGAGATAGCTGGAAGGTCACAGTGACACCCACGTGTGAGGTGAGGCAGATATTTTTCAGAGGCGGGACATTCAGGACCCAGGACCTGCAGGCAGCGTGAACAGGTGGGGGTGAGGTTTGAGACCCAGGGCCCAGTGGGAGCTGCTGCGGGAGGCAGGAAGGGGAGCTCTGAGTGGCAGGTGCCTGGGGCTGTCTGGCAGGGGCAGGAGCCAGGTCAGAGCTCAGGTGCAAGGTGGGAGCGGGTGCAGGAGTGTGGGCCAGGGGGAGGCGGGGAATCGAGGGAGGTCGTACAGGGAGAGCAGGCAGCGTGAGAGGAAGACGGAGCCTGGCGAGCACAGCACTGAGGGCAGCTCTGGAAGGAGGGGAGGGGCAGGAGGGGCATTGTCAGGGTCCCCCAGGCCTGTCATGAAAGGGTCAGTGGCGACTTTTCTAAAACAGTTTGTGTGGAGCCTGGGCTGGGAGCCAGATTGCCGTGGGCCTGGGATCAGTGAGGAAGCAAGTGGGAGGACAGAAGCTTCTTTCAGAATGCTGGAGGACAAGGGACATCGGCTCAGGGTTGGGGGCCAAGGGACGGTCTGCGGCATTGAGTTCTCGGCGTATGGGCCACAGACCACCACCCCTGATTCACTGAGGGTATTTGTTAAAAATGCAGACTCCTGGGCCCCACCCCAGCTCTGCTGAAGCAGAGTGCCTGCCAGGTGAGCCTGGGAATCTGCATTTGAAATACGCCCCCGCCCCCCCCAGGGTGATTCTGATGCCCACTAGAATTTGAGAATATACCAGGACTTTAGATGAAGACCTGGTCATTCCTGACCCCTCCCACCCACTCCTCCTAGGGTCTGTCCCTTCTGCATACAGCCAAGCTCTCTGGTCTAGGAGAACTTACATTTTTGGGGGGACCGAAGAATTTGAGGAAAACAAATACCTCACCTGGGAAAACAAGCCCAGAGGTAGAGGATGTGTGTATGTGTTGGGCTCGGCGGGGGTGTGGGAGGGCGTGAGGTGGGTTTGAGGGAGCTTGCCTGGGACTAGAGCAGAGCAGGTGTATTAGAACTCCCAAGTTGTGACACCGTCCCCCCGGCCCAGAAGCTGTTTATGATGCTTTCTGCTGCAGACGTCATCCTGGCCGGTCAGATGGGTGGGCTAGGTGGGATCCGTCCCATTTCACAGATGAGAAAATGGAGGTAGGTGTGCGGGCACGTTGCCCAGGTGGGCAGGGTCAGACCCAGGCCCAGGTGCTGGGGTGCCAGGATCCACCAAGAGAGCCTAAGTCCAGGGAGGCCCTCACTGGCTGGTCAGGAGGCCCAGTGCCTCTGCTAGGAGCCCATCCCACGTCTGGTGCTATGTGCTCACCTTCGGGCAGCCTGAGCGCCTGGTGATGTGGTTGTCAGTCTGGAGCCCAGTAGGCGCCACGGAGCCTGGAGCCTGGTTTGGCTGCTGAGACCTTGGTGGATCTGCGGCCGCTGTCCCTATGGCAACCAGTATCATGCTGTCTCTAGGTAAAAGCCATCCCCTGGGAACTTTAGGCATCAGCGTTGAGATGTATAGAACCCCCGGGGCTCCTAGACCGTGGCTGCTAAAAACAGCGCGTGCCACCCAGCGGGTTTGTCTGGAAGGAGGCCTAGCCCAGTGGTACTGGAGCCTCATCCCCATGGAAATTTTCCCCCTTGCAGGAGGGTCTGGGACCTGTTTTTCCAGAAGCCTTGCTGCCTGGCTCATCTCCCTGGAGCTGGTAGCTGAGCCACTGCAGTCTTGGGTAGCTAGGTAGCAGACCCTAGCTCATATCGGTGGCAAGCTCCTGGGGCTCAGGAGGAAGGACCGCAACCGACAGTCCTCGGCCAGAGAAGGGGCAGACCTGGGAGGTGGGAGTTGCCCTGGACACTTTGGAGCATGTGGCCATGTTTCCTCTCTAGCCCGTCAGCCGTGTGTGTGGAGGATGGCCGGGGCTTGGCCGGCCAGATGCCGGGGACTGTTTGGAAGCCCTTAGCTGAAGCGAGCTTCCTTGGTCGTCTCCGGCTTCCAGCAGCCATGGGAATTTGAAACCTCTGAGGTTTCGCGGTTCCATTTCTGAGTTTTCCAGTCCCTAGTTGTTCACTCTCACGAGGAAGGTGCGAGGCCCCTTCGGAGGTCAGGAGCTCCCTGGCCCCAGAACATGGGACTCTGGAGCAGTCCTAGGAAACTCTGGCCAGCAAGGGGCGCAGGGGTTTCAGAGCCCGCCCCGTGGTTGTGGGAGGCGGGGCCTGCACCAGCTCATGGCTCCGAGTTGGGTGATGGGGACACCCCCACCAGTGACTGATGTCCCTGGGAGTCCCCCTTTATTTCAATGACATCTGTGCAGGGCTGTACCCTGGACCGTGGGGCCCAGGGGCCAGCCGCCTGTGGGAGCTGGACCAGGCTTTCCATACCATGGGACCAATTTCTAGGCAGGGTCTGCCCTAAGAGCTGTCTTCCCTCCCTATCCACCTTTGAGTGCTGGTTCTAAGGTGGCCTTTGCAGCATCCAGAGCCGGAAGAGCTCTCGGGGTCTGTTTGTCCCCCTGCAGGGAGGCGCTTTGGTGGAATGCAGGCAGGAACTGTGTGGTCGGCTCATCAAAGCTGCCTAGGAGGCCTCCCCCCCCACTCCTCCCGTGCCTGCCTCTCGCTGGGCAGGGTCCCTCCTGGAGAGGGAGGGTGGGATCCGGAGCTGACCTCATCTGCCCCGAAGCTTGCGCTCCAGGGTCTGTGCCTTTCTGAGACCAAGCTCTGCCTTTCCTGGAAAAGGAAAGGGGCTGAGGGGCTCCACTAGGATTTCTCCAGACGGGTTTGTGTCACAGGCCATGTGCACCCTGCCCACATTGGCCTCGGGGCTGCAGCTACCTCCTTGCTCCTCTTTCCTGTTCTTTGTCATCCAGGATCACCGAGCCGGCTAGAAACAGACAGCTGATAGGGGAGTGTTCTGGCAATTCAGGAAATATATTGAGGTGCTTGTGTATTTATGAAAAGACCTTTGAAAGACTTTATTTTAGAGCCTCAAAGAGCAAGAGGGATTCTCCAGACGCTGGGGGTTGTGTGTGTGCGCCCGGGGCATTCTCCATACCATGCTGCCCCCTGCCCCCAGCCCCCTACACCCTGTAGGGAGCCACGCTTCTTGAGGGCCAGGTGCAGGTGCCTCCATAAGCCGGGGACACGGCTGAGGGTGGTGCTGGTGGTGGTGTGTGGAGCCTGTTCTGGGCTTTGGATTCTGCTGCTGTGAATTCATCCTGAGCTTGCAAACAGACCAGTGAGCCCATTGTCTGTCTCCCACCCCCGGCGGGGGGTCAGCTTCTCTTTTCTAAGCTCCTGCATAGTTGTCATTTTTCTCTGCCCAGTCACTTGACTGGATTCTGTTAAAGGGGCAAAGCTGGCATCGGGTGTGGGACGGGTGCTGTGCCCTGGTTCAGAGAGCTATGTTCTCACCAGCGCCTTGGCCCTGTTTCCATGGCAGGTGAACCGTGGGACTGGGGAGACATCTGGCAGAGCCCTAGGCCAGGGTGGGGATTGGGGGCTGCAGGCAGGGGTCTGGGCTCCGGGGTCCTCCCGGGATGGTGCTTTGGGCTCCATGTTGAATTCTCTCCAACTATCCCAGAGCTGTTTTGGTGGTGTTCTTTAAATCCTGGGTCTTGGTTCCATTCTGATAGGGGCTGAGGGATGGGTCCAGTCTCTGCCGGGAAGCCTGAGACGCCACAGTGCCCTGGGTGACTGGAGCAGGTCAGTTATTGCCTTCTCCTGAGGAGAAATGACGGTGTGTAGTAGTGGTGAAGGCGCGGACTTCAGGGTCTAGGTCAGGGTCCTCCCTGTGCTACTGACTCACCGAGTTGCTTCTAGTCTCTGAGCTTCAGGCTCCTCATCTATAAAATGAGGATTCATCCTGTGTCCCAGGAACTCTCTAGGTGCTTCGAACATGCGAGTGAACAAGATAAAGTCCCTGATTCCATGGAATGTGCTTTCCAATGGGGAATCAGATCACATCAATATATAACTCTGTAGGTCATGCTGAAGCAGGCTACAGCCCTCTGAGGGACTGACGCAGGGCACTTTTTAGAAACTGTGTTCAGGGAGGGCCTGAGGAGCTGATTTTGCCCAGACTCTGGTATGAAGAGCAGGAGCTATGACATGAACTTGGGGAAGAGCACTGAGGCAAAGGAAACAGCAAGTGCAAAGGTCCTGAGGTACAAGTTACTTGTGCCTAACGGACAGAGAGTCCAGGAGACCCATGGGCTGGAGTGGAGTGAGGAGAGGGGTGTGTATAAAAGGTGAAGAGGCCGCCAGAGACCAGAGCATGTTGGGTCTTGCAGGCCAGGTATGGAGTTTGGCGTTTGCTTTGAGCGCAATGAGAAATCTTGCATTAAGAAGCCTTTGGAGAGTTTTGAGCAAAGCAGTGGCAGGGTCTGACGTGTTTTTAAGAACTTCTTTCTGACTCCTGTGTGGAGAATGGACAATCGGAGCCAGAGTGGGGAGATCCAGGAAATGGGGTACAGAAAGCTAGCGAGGGACAGTGGTAGCCTGGACTGGGTGGTGATAGGGGAAGTAGTGATGTATTCAGGATATAGTTTAAAAGTAGAGCCAGGGGCGCCTGGATGGCTCAGTCACCGGTAGTTGAGCATCTGACTCTTGATTTCGGCTCAAGTCGTGAACTTGTGGTTGTGGGATTGAGCTCTGTGTTGGGCTCTGCTGAGCACAGAGCGTGCTTAAGATTCTCTGTCTCTTCCTTTGCCCCTCCCACCTCCCCCACCCCCTGCTTGTGCTCTCATTCGTGCTCTCTCTTTCTCATAAATACGTACATACATACATACACACGTACACACGTACATACGTACATACATACATAAAAAGTAGAGCCAACATGAGGCACCTGGCTGGCTCAGTTGGAAGAGCATGCAACTCTTAATTAATCTCAGGGTTGTGAGTATGAGCCCTACGTTGGGTGTAGAGATTACTAAAACAAAATAAAAACAAAAACACTTCAAAAAAAATAAAGAGGGGCACCTGAGTAGCTCAGTCGATTGGGCATCTGACTCTTTTTTTTTTTTTAAGATTTATTTATTTGAGAGAGCGAGAATGAGAGAGAGAGAGTACATGAGAGGGGAGAGGGTCAGAGGGAGAAGCAGACTCCTCGCCAAGCAGGGAGCCCGATGCGGGACTCGATCCTGGGACTCCGGGATCATGACCTGAGCCGAAGGCAGTCGCTTAACCAACTGAGCCACTCAGGTGCCCTGGGTGTCTGACTCTTGATTTTGGCTGGAGTTGTGGTCTCGGGGTTGTGAGATCGAGCCCTGTGTAGGCTCCGCACTAGGTGTGGAGCCTGCTTGAGATACTCTCTCTCCCTCTCCCCGCTCTCTCTCTCTCTCTCTCAAATAAAATAAAATCTTTTAAAAAAATAATAAAAGTAGAGCCAATAAGATTTGCTGGTGTGCTATATGCAGAGTGTGTGTGTGTGCGTGCACACAGGACGGGGGTGGGGGTGGGGAATCAGGAAGTACCCCCCACGCAGGGGTTTTGAGCAACTAGAGGACAGCTGAGGGTGGAGTGGGCCTGGGAGCCGCACCATTTGGCATTCCACCAGCACCATATGAGGGTTCCAACTTCTCCACCTCCTCCCTAACTCCTGTCATTGTCACTTTCTGATTCCAGCCCCATCCTAGTGGGTGTGAAGTGGTGTCTCATTGTAGCTTTGATTTGCATTTCCACAGTGACTAATGATGTTGAGCATCTTTTTGTGTGTTTGTTGACCATTCTTATATCTTTGGAGAAATCTCTATTCAAGTTCGTTGCCCATTTTAAAAATTGAGTTGACTTTTTATTATTATCGTGTTGTATTGTTTATATATTCTAGGTACTGGCCCCTTACCAGATATATGACTTATGTATCTTACATACAGATATATTGTAATTTATTTTAATTTTGATTTTTAAAGCTTTTTTTTTTTTAGGTTTATTTATTTAAGTAATCTCTAAACCCAACGTGGGGCTCGAACTCACCACCCTGAGATCAAGAGTCACCTGCTCTTCCAACTGAGCCAGCCAGGTGCCCCCCACCTTTTCACTTTTTCGGTAGTATCCTTTGAAGTATAAATGTTTTTAGGTTCGAGAAAGCCCAGTTTAATTGATTTTTTTCCTTTATCACTTACGCTTAGGGTATCATATCTGAGAAATCATTTCCTAACCCAAGGTCATGAAGATTTACTCCTGTGTTTTCTTGTAAGAGTTTTATAATCTTAGCACTTGGTCGTTGGTGCATTTTGAGTTAATTTCTGTATATGGTGCAAGGTAAGGGTCCAACTTCATCCTTGACATGTGAATATCCAGTTGTCCCAGAACCATCTGTTCACTTCTTTCCCACCCAATTGTCTTGATACCCTTGTCAAAACTTAACTGACCCTAAGTGGGAGGGTTTATTTCTGAACTCTTTGTTCTGTTCCATCATCCTACATGTCTCTCCTTACGCCAGTCCCACCACGTCTTGTTTGCTGTAGCTTTGTAGTAGATGTAAAATCCCCAAAGTGTGGGTCCAACTTTGTTCTTCTTTCTCAAGATGATTTTGGCTGTTCTGGATCCTTTGCATTTCCCTACAAATTTTAGGAGCAGCTTGTCAATTTCTGCGAAAAAGGCAGCAGGGATTTTGATAGGAGTTGTGTCAAATTTCTTCCTATGATGTTTTTGAACAGCGATGTTTTGTACTTTTCCGAGTACAAATTCCATACCTCATTTGTTAAATTTATTCCTAAGTGTTTTATTATTTTTGATGCTATTGTAAATGAAATGGTTTCCTTCATTTCGTTTACAGATATTCATCGCTAAGGTATAGAAATACCAATGGTGTTTGTATATTGATCTGGTATCCTGCAACTTTATTTGTTCTAATAGTTTTTTAGTGGATTCCTTAGGATTTTCTGTATACAAGGTCCATGTCACCTGCAAATAGAGTTTTACTTCTTCCCCTTTCTAATTTGGATGCCTTTTATTTCTTTTTCTTGCCCAATTGCCCTGAATTGAACTTTCAACACAACATTGAATGGAAATGGCAGGAGTGGACATCCTTTTCTTCTTCCTAATCTTGAATGGGGAGAGCTTCCAGTCTTTCACCATTAAGTATGATAACAGCTGTGGGTTTTTAGTAAATGCTCTTTATCAGATTGAGGAATCTCCCTTCCATTACTAGTGTGTTGAGCGTGGTTCCATGAAGGGGTGTTGGATTTTGTCAGATGTGTTTTCCGTGCCTATTCAGACAATTGTATGGTTTTTGTCTCTTTTTTCAGGTGTTAAAACACCCTTGCATTTCTGGGATAAGTCTCACTTGTTCAGAGTTTGGACTCCTATTTGTATATTGCTGTATTGTTTGCTAGAACTTTGTTGAGTATTTTTGCATATCACAGGTATTATGAATATCTGTATTCGTAAGAGAGACGGGTGTGTGTTCTCTTTTTCTCGCGATGCCTTCACCTGGTTTTGGCCATCTTTATCTTTCGGTATGTTAGAGAGTGTTGAACAGGAGAGGCTGCTCAGCTTCTCTCCTCCCGTGCTCACCTGCGTCAGGTGGGGAGGGATGGACGGAAGCTCTGAGCCCGAGTCCAGACAGCGCCAACAGAGCTAACAACGGGAAGGACACAGCCTCATCTGTAAAATGGTATAGGAAACTAGCTGACAGCCTGGAGGCATGTGCTGGGCCTTCCTGTTCTGAGCCTTGTGATTGCCAGCAGGGAGAGCACCCTAGGGATCTGCCACATACTGGACTTTAAGGGAGCAGGAGGGACCGTGGGGACCAACCTGATGCCCCCAGCTCTAAAGCTCTAAGAGCTCAATTTACAACAGCTAACTGAGCAGCATGCCCTCCCTGTTAGGCTGCTGGCCCAAATTTCATGGAGAAGAGGAGAGAGAAAAGCAACATCCTTGCCTCTGCACAGTTCCTGGTCAGGCCCTTGTGGAATGATGAGTGCAGGCCAGCCGATGATAAGGACAGGTCAGACAATGTTCTGGCAGGGCCTGTCCCCTCTTGGTGAGGCCTGGGAAAAACAGCAAGTCCTTTGGGAACGGAACAGGGCACAGGATGGGCAGCAGCTCTGTGGGCCCTTTCCGCACCCGGCTCCAGCAGCAGAGTGGGAGGCTCTAAAAATGGAAGCTGCCGATTTTCCCACCCCAGCCGGGGCTGGGAGACCAGCCAGCACCGTGGCACCAGTGGGACTCTGGCAAATCTTCTGTTTCAGGTGTCTTGCTAAATAGGAGTCATCGGAGTCCCTGTGTGACCTTGAGGAGGTCACTTCCTTCCCCAACTCAGAGCGTCACCCCGGTACACATGCCAGGCAGGCCACCGTGTTGCGAGTCCTAGCCCCTGGTCTGTTCCTTCTGCAGACTCACCATTCCCTCCTAGGGTAGCCAACGCTATTTCTGTGCCTGCAGCTCAGCAGAGAGGCCTCAGGTCCCTGCGAGAGAGCCCACGAGGCAGGCAAGGAAAGAAGCAGGTAGGCTGCCACCGCTCATGGCTGACCACTCCCCTTCCCCAGCCCCCGCCGGCCCCTCTGGAGTAGCGAGCTGGGCAGGCGGCGCGCCCCAGGAAGAACCGGCGTCTGGTAGGTAACCAGCTCAGCTGCTCTGCAGGCTATGATGTCATCTTGGATTCTGTGGTTGCTAGGAAAATTCTGCCTGCAGTGATATTTCATGGTCCTAGGACCGAGGCGAGAACAGAACGTTCCCAAGAAGACAAGGGGA
The DNA here is from genome assembly GCF_003265705.2 of Callorhinus ursinus. NCBI lineage: Eukaryota > Metazoa > Chordata > Mammalia > Carnivora > Otariidae > Callorhinus > Callorhinus ursinus. The sequence continues at coordinate 29,900,272 of NW_027397080.1, forward strand.
AGGATTTGTAGGACTTCCCAAGCAAAGGAGCGCCCATCCCAAGAAGTCAGATAATTGGAGCTTCTTGCTAGATGCTTATTCCCCTTTTCAGGAATGGAAGTTGTGCTGGTAACAGCAGAACCCCCTCAAGGCAGATTGGGGTGCCAGTGGGGGGCTGGTTGCCTTGGCAGGACCTTGGTGCCCTGGTGGCCAGAGTGAAGGCCCATCTCTGTGATGTTGCGTCCTTGTGGGTGAGCTCTCCTCCTGCAGCACCCACAGTTGGGTGCCTCTGCCAGCCCTTGGTGTGGTGGGACGGTTAGGAAGGAGGAGGGGGAGCTCCTCTGTGGTGTGGAGGACGCGGGCCAACACCATGCCCGAAACTCTGCCATGCACCAAGCACACTGGCCCCCTCTTCTGTGGCCTTTCCTGTGTCTGCCCTTCCCATCCTCCCCTCCTGGGGAGAATCCCTCCAATGGTCTGGAAGAGAAGTATGTCCCAAAGGCCCTGGCCACGGATTCTTGTTCAGGGCGTGGTGAAGAACCACCCGTGAGAAAAGGGGGAGGGGCGCCTGGCTGGCTCAGTCGGTAGAGCGGGCGACTCTTGATCTCAGGGTTGTGAGTTTGAGCCCCACACTGGGGGTAGAGATGACATAAAAATGAAAATAAAAAATTCTTAAAAAACAAGTACTATGGAAAGAAAGAAAGAGAGAAAGAGGAAAAGGGGAGAAAACAGTAGGCCCCAGGGAGGGCCAGGGCCCAGGAGGGGGCGGGACCTGCCGGTCAGCCCGCCTTGCCCTGCAGCCTCTTCCTGCCCGAGCAGTCTTGGGTGGCTGCAGCAGGTCAGTATTTTGAGCTCTTTCCCTCCTCCCTCTTGCCTTTTCTGGCTGCATGTCAGAGCCTGTCTTATGGAAAACAAGACAAAGGAAGTGATTTCATGAGCGCCTGGACCAGAATCTCAAATCTATGATTAAAAATAACAATACTAAAGATTCTGGCCATTATCTATTTCTGTAGGAGGCAGGCCAATTGCATGCTGGAAATGGGTACCCGGCTATGCTCCTTTGAGCAGGTGCTGGATTTGGGCAAAGAGGGATGGCTATTAGAAGTCCTAATGAGAGGCGCCTGGGTGGCTCAGTCGTTAAGTGGCTGCCTTCGGCTCAGGTCATGATCCCAGGGTCCTGGGATCGCCCCGCATCGGGCTCCCTGCTCCGTGGGACGCCTGCTTCTCCCTCTCCCACTCCCCCTGCTTGTGTTCCCTCTCTCGCTATGTCTCTGTCAAATAAATAAATAAAATCTTAAAAAAAAGAAAAAAAGAAGTCCTAATGAGCAAGAACCTCCAAAGGGATCAAGACACAAGCCTTGAGAAGAAAGACAGAGGTTCCCAGCTCCCCTGGCTTTGGTGACCTTGGAGCAAGGGATGTGAGCAGAGCCCTGCGCTAGGACAGCAGCCCTGGGTTCTTGTCATGCAGGCCTGCAGTGCCATAGCCTTAAGCAAGCCTCCCAACTTCACCCCTGCGGCCCTCCTGCCACCCTACGGCAGGGTTGCTGGCCATGTCCCCTGGCCAGGCTGTCAAGAAAGGTCTAGAGAGGAGGTAGGCTGCCTTGGAAGCACTGGGTACTGGGGAGGACCGCACTAGGCGGACCAATGCTGCAACGGGCCCCAGCCGCCTTGCACTGCCCCGTCCAACGGTTCTTGTCCCCTGGTCTGCAGGTGCCGAGGATGTGGTGATGGCGTTCTCCAGGTCGGAGACGGAGGACCGGAGGCAGTAGCGGTGAACCCCCTGGAACACCCTGGAAGCTGGCAAGGGCCAAGAGATCTGTGAGGACCTCGGCCAGCTGAGTGGCAGCAGAGCACCTTCCCGATTCCCCCCCCCCCCCACCCCCACCCCGCCCCACCCCGCCGTCACTCAGCAGGGCTGGCCTCGAGGGAGTCACCGGTGGTGCAATTACAATTGGCTTAAGGGGACGGACTCATGATTGGCTGCAGAAAGAAACCCTTTTATTTTTAAATCTTGACCAACAGAAACCTTTTATTTTTATTTCTGACTTTTTCTTTCTTTTTTTTTTTTTAATTTGCGCCTCGGTATGTGGCTTCCCAGGAAGCTCTCCGAGATCTGGTGCTTTATTTAGGTCACTTTTTAGGAATGTGAAGAGGCCCGATTGGCTGCTTAAACTGGAAAAGGATTTTGATTGGCCGGCTAGTGGGAAACGGTTTTTTCTTTGATTGGCTGCAGGTGTTCTGCTGATAGCAACAGCTTCTCTCTTTTGAATGCTGAAAACAGGGTTCGGGACATTGGTTGTTATATCTGACTTGAAAAGAAAAAAAGAAAAGAAAGAAAGAAACCAAGTGCGCTTTGCAATATTTATTACACAAAGAGCTTGCTGCTGCTTTCCCGTGTTTTGTTTGTGTTTGCATTTGATTGGTTTTTGATACGTGTGTTTGGGTTCTCATTGGCTCGTCCAGGACTCCCGTTGCCATGGGCTGCCCCCCCACTCTGCTGCGAGCAGTCCCTCTCCAGCCGGGGACCCACCTGGAGGGTGCATTTGCTTTAACGACCACACCTGGCTTCCCCAGTGAGGGGACCCCCCAAGACCCCATGCAGGGTCTACAGCTGGAAAGCGGAGCCCCCAAAGAGGTTTGTGCGGTCCTGAACGCGCGCAGACCGCAGCTTAGAGATGACCATTAGGCAGGATTTATGCGCATCACTTCCATGGGTTGGCAACCAGCCAGCTCCCCAGGGGGTGGGGGGGGGGGGGGGGAATGGAATTGCTGGGCCTCTCCAGCCTGCCCATGCCGAGCACAGGAGCACCGCACTGGGCGGCTCTGTCTTTTCAGCCCTTCCCTCCAGATCTACTTCCTGAGGCCTCATCTGGGGCTCCTCCTGCAAAGGGCAGGAGCTGCTCCTGGCTGTGAGACCCCACAGTGGAGCAGAACTCTCTGCCTAGGAGCCCGGAACCCTCACAGAGCTTGGCTCACAAGGCCCGGGAGGCCTTTGGCTCTAAAACCCTCAGCCCTGACCTCCGCCAGCCAGGCTCCCAAGGTGCCTGCCGCTGGGCAATAGGCCCTGGCCAGCACCCGGAGTTCTCGGATCCCAGGCCGGCGCCCCTCACTGCACCGCCTTCAGGAGGGTCTCTCTCCATGTCAGCCTGCAATGGACAGAGTCATTATTTATGAAGTGCCATCTGAGACAGCTGGCTGGGCCTTCGCTGAGCAGGTCCCACCAGGCTGGCCCTCAACTCAGGTCCCCGGAAACACATTGCCGAGCAGCCGTATGTGAAGGGCTGGAAGAACCCCGGGTCTCACCCACCTGTCCTCCCCCTTCCCTTGGGGTAGTCCTCCCCCTGCCCTTCTCCCTGTGTCTCTCACCAGAGTGGAACCCGGGGCGTGGGGAGGTGGAGAAAGACGTAGGCCCCAGGGATGGGGAGCCTACACGCTCCTCCTGAGATAGTAAATGGCTGAGGCCCCCTTTTTGCCCCAGATATCCAGATCCAGGAGAAGACTCTCGGAGCCAAATTTCCCCCGTCTCAGGGCTGGGGCTTCATGGATCACAGGAGCTGCCCTGGGACCATGTGGGCGGTTCATGCTGTGCTCTGAGCATCGTCTGGGCCTTGCCCCAGAAGGACTTGTGTGTCACAGCATAGATGGCCCTGACCTCCTCCACACACGGGCCCCTGGCCCTGGTTAGCTGACCTGGCTAGGTTACCCTGCAAAGACTGTTGCTCCCCAAGGAACGAGGACCGTGGGGACTCCAGCAGGGACCTGAGAGCATCTTCTTCCCGGAGAGCTGGTCGTGTGTGCACACACACACTCCCAGTCCCAAGTCCTGCAGCTCCAGTTGGAGCCCCTGGGGAAAAATGAGCTTTTTCCCAGCCCCCTCCCCCCAGGTTATGACATCTGTCACCAGGTGCCAATGCCGTGTTGCCATTTGCCCTCTCTGTACCTGTAGCTCCCACAAAGCGGCCGTGTCCTGGCCAATGGTGTGTTTTCTGCCCCAGCCTGCCCTTGTCAAGGTCACGGGTGTCCCTGTTGTAACAGCAATGGCCCTGATCTGTCTTGTCGTCTGAACGGGAGAAGTGAAGGTGTTGCTGTGGCTCCATATTTCGACTAAAAATATATCTGTTGGAGAAAAAAAATTAACAATAAAGATTTTTAATAGCGTGGTGTGTGAGCTGAGTTATCTCCCTCAGAGTTGAGTGCAGTCACTGATTCCTCGTCTCATGGGCTCTGCTGCGGGGCCCTCTCTCCTCAAGGAGGCACCACAAGGCGGGTCAAAAACACCACATTTGCTAGTTTAATTGTCTGCAACCTGGCGTGGAGCTTGGGCTTTGGAAGGATTCCGAGATTTACCTAGTGCGGCCGACAGGTCCATAGGAGGCTGAGCCCGCTTTTTGACCTGGAAATTTTAAATATCATCCTAGATTGGCCTGAGGTCAGTAGTCTTCAGAGGTGACCTTGCCCCTCCATGCTCCTGACCAGACACGAGCACCCTGAAAGATGCTTCCTTCCACCCTAGACACCCAGCATCCTGTGTGTTGGCCGTGGTCTTGGGCTGCTTATAACAGAAGTCCAAACAAAATATCCGGTCCTTCCGTCATCCCAGAAATGGGAGATTTATTGGTGTTCAGCTGTATATTCAAGTTTAGAAGCTGAAATCATTTCTCCTTTAGGAATTTTTGCTTTGGAAGCATTTTCTAGAATCTTTCATTTCTACCCTTCATCATCCCATTTTAGGTCTTCATTTTTTTTTTTTTTTTTTTTTTTTTTTTTTCCTTTATCCTCCTTTTTTTTTTTTTTTTTTTTTTTTTTTTTTTTTTTTTGCTGCTTACATGGACTCACTGCTTCTATTTCCTTTTCAAAGAGTTTCACTGGGTGCTAAACACTGTGGGGTTCATAGAATATGAGGACGGATGGCACAATCGACATCATTCCCTCTTAGTGTTGGGAGAGATGTTGGAGGTTGCCTAGCAGCCCACACAATGGCCAGATGTGTGTGTCACCTCTGAAATAGCTCTAAAAAAGGCTTATCCAGCCTTTGCTTGAATCCCCTCTAGGATGGGGGACTCACTACCTCACAAAATAGCCCATTCGACCTTCAGGTAACTTACATCCAGCTTTATACTGAGTTGGCCTGCCTTTCTCCGTACCTTCCCTTTCCAGGAAGGACTTTATGGTTCTTGAGAAACAGACAAAAAAAGATAGTTATGTTAGCCAAACATCACAGAGACGCATCAAGGGCTCACATTGGGTAAATTATTTGTGTTCTGAGTTGCACTGTCGGGGAGTTAACCTCTCAGCCAATCTGTTCCTCTAAGATGAGCCGCAGAGCAGAGGGAGGGGCTGGCTGGCTCTGGTGCCCACTGCCCAGCTCCCAGCAGCGAGCCTGGAACTGGAGCCGGGAGGGAGGGAGGCAGGCATCCTGCAGGGGGATGGGGGGTTGTCTAATGGGAATTAGGCCACCAAGAAAGAGGACTTGGGACACCTCAGCAGGCCAAGGGAAAACACTGGGGACAGCACTGAGTCTTTGAGGGTCCCTCAGCCCACACAGCAGGCAACCATCTGGGTTCATCTTCCTAGGTACAGGTGCATGCAGCCAGCATTGACAACAGGTGGCCCTGGGACTGCTGAGGCCTGAGGCCAGCCGGGGGCCAGACTGAGTCTGGGGGAGGCCAGGGATGGACTGAGAAGGGGGGTAGGGCACCCTGCCTTTTGTTGGTGTTTCCCAGCCCTGGGGGGAGGGTGGTTGAGACTGAAGGTCTGCTTTGCCTGTCCCTGCAGGTGCCTAGCAGCTGGGAGAATCCAGGTTGCTCCACCCTTTGAACGGGACCCTTTGTAGCAGGGAAACCGATCCCTCCATGGCACCTGGTTCGGTGGTGGGGGCAGGAACCAGCTTGCAGGGCCGGGAGCTCGGGGTCGGGGGGCCCAGGGGACCCCACCACTACCCACTTGCCCCGCCTGCCCGGGGCACTCTCTCAATTTGTCTGTTGCCCATGGCACCCACCCCTTTCCCAGAAGATGAGATAGTCCCAGACTGATCTGAGGCCATGTTTAGAAAACGTTTCTCTGTCCAATGAAGGAACTGACTTTTCTTGGGCAATAACTGGGCGTTTAGTAGGGGATTTGAGGGGGAGGGGGCTTGGGGGTGACCATGGCTGCTAGTCCTAATTTAAAGAAAGGCCTCCTCAAAGAATAAGGGCAGTGAAATGCTTGTTGAATATCAGCCAATGCTTTGCCTTCACTTTCCTCCTTGACTTTGGAACTGCTCCCTCACGGATGGTTTCCCAGAGAGACCTGCCAGTCCTGCCGGGCAAGCAGGCCAGGGGGAGCTGCTAACAGGAGCCGAGCTACACCCTGCCCGGGCCTCTTCCTGAGTCCCCAGGGAAGGTGCACAGTGTGCAACAGGTGGCCTCCCTGTTTGCACACCTGTGGGAGCCCCGCCCCACATACACAGCCCCGGGAGGTGACTTCAGACCTAGGACCTCTGAGAGTTTCCACCTCCTTGGGCTTTGGCCTTGGCCCTTGAAGGTGGGTTTTCACAAACATCTTTTATGCAGGTAACTACCTTGTCCCCGTCTTTTTTTTTTTTTAAGATTATATTTAGTTATTCATAAGAGAGAGAGAGAGAGAGAGGCTGAGGGAGAAGCAGGTTCCCCGCTGAGCAGGGAGCCCGAGGCGGGACTCGATCCCAGGACCCTGGGATCATGACCTGAGCCGAAGGCAGATGCTTAACCATCTGAGCCACCCAGGCGCCCCCTTGTCCCCATCTTAATGACACAAGGAATGTGTGTTGGGCGCCACCTGTGTGCAGATGCATAGCGCTGTATGGTATTATCCCCATTTTACGGATGAGGGAATGGGGGGTTACATAGTTTGCTAACGATGATTGTGCTACAGTCAGAACTTGGACCCAGGTTGTCTGAGCCCAGATTCCATGCTTGTAGCCACTATTTTGATGGGGGTGGGGGTAGGGGAGAGTAAACCCTAGATCACCGGGTTGCCCAGTGCCCTCTCCGTGACCCCAGGACCAATCTGGGGTTTGCTCTTGTTCTCTAAGTCCCGCTGTGTCCAGCTATCGTAGGTTGTTAAATATTTGTCTGGTGCTGGGTCCTCAGGCCAGCCCTTACCTCTGGGGTGAAGCCTCTGCCTTTCCAGCCTGGGTGTGAAGCTGGCCTCCCACCACCTCACGGTGCCCTGGCAGCTGCCCAGAGCCAGCCATCGAAACTCCTGCTCTTCACCTTTCACCACTCTGATGCCTCACGTGGGGACCCAGCAGTTCTCCAGGCTAAGCTGGTTTTTCTAGAATGGTTTCCTCTTCCACTTCTCCTTGCCTCTTCCTGTTCACAGCCCCGGCCAAAACTGGCAGTCCAGCCTCAAAGCACCCCTGTCCCCACGTGAGTCAGTGAAAGAGCTCAGAATTGGGAGACTGCAGGCTAGGCTAGGAGCCCTGCCTCCCTACTGTGACCTCTGTACTCTTGGGCAGGTCTCAGCCTTAATTTTCTCATCTGCACAATGGGAATAATAATAAAGCCTATTGTACCTTTGACAGATTCTACACAAAAAAATGAATCCAATAAAGCCCTAGATAAACACAATTGTCTCTTGACCTGGTTTATACTGTTTAGTCCCACAGTGTAAATCTTTATGTCCACGCAGGTGGGGGCTGGGGAGACAGTGAGACCTCTGGAGGCTGGCTGGTGGGACTGAGAACCGGCCCTGCCACTCGGCAGCTGCGTGACTTGGGGCAAATTATCCAACTTATTGGAAAAATGGGAACGAGAGCATCTATCCCATAAGACTGTTGCTGAGAATTATGATATAATGCAAATGACCAGTTTAGCAGAGACCGGTCCACAGTGGGTGGTCGGCACATATGGGCGTCATTAAGTCACGTGATGGTGTCCCCCCCCCATCCTCTCTACTTTGAAGTCATTCAGAGCAAGGCCCGTGTGCAGCTCCTGGAGGGGAGGAATGTGGCCCCAGGTCCAGCCAGGTACTTGTTAAATGCTGCCTTTTCCTTTTTTTTCCTTTTTTTTAAGATTTATTTATTTATGTGAGAGAGAGAGAGAGAGAGAGAGAGAATGCGAGGGCGAGCAGGGGGAAGGGCTGAGGGAGGAGGGAGAGGACCCCAAGCGGACTCCCCGCTGAGCACAGGGCCTGATCCCACGACCCTGAGATCATGACCTGAGCTGAAGTCAAGAGTTCGACGAGTAACCAACCGACTGAGTCACCCGGGCGCCCCTGTTAAACACTTTTTTGATGAGTAAGAGAGAGCTGAGATGATCCCTTGTTAGAGGCTGAGGGGGAGCTACCTTCTGCTCCCCTCCCCACCCCAGACCTCTCCCTCTGCTAAGCAGCTTGGTGAGGGGGAAGGGCGTTAATTGGAGCAATCCGTCAGCCTCCGCGCGAACCTGCGGGGCTGAGGGGGTCCCCCAGATGGACCTTGTCTTATCTGGACAGGCAAGGAGGGGCCTTGCTGAGCCTGGGGGCGGGAGTCCTGTCTTCCAGGGACCCTCCTGCTCACTAGCTCGTGCTCAAACTCCAAATAGAATCAGAGCCAGCCAGAGAAGGGGATAAAATTAAATCCTTGATCATGATCAAGTGGTTAAAAAAAAACCCCATCACAGCCAGAGGCTCCTTCCCACTGCAGCCGGCTCTGCTTCCAAGCAAACAGGCGGAGGACAGGGGGGCCGCTGGGCCCTGAGCCCTGAGCCCTGAGCCCCCAGCAGCCCTCCCCGGCTGCCCTCCTCCGGGCCCTCCCAGGTCACAGATCTCAGCCCCCAGGGCCTAACGTTACCCTTCCCACACTGAACCCCAAGGAGTGGCATGAAGCCCCTCTAGGCCTCAGGCAGTGGCTGCTGTCAGGGGAGGCCCTCCTGGGCTCCGGGCTCAGCTGCACACACCTGGGATCCGATTCAGCCTCAGACCGTTACAGGCTTTTTTTTTTTTTTTTTTTTTTGCGACAAAGTCCATCTGGGGGACCCCCTCGAGGGACTGCTCCAATGAATGCCCTTCCCCCTCACAAACCTCAAGGTTTCTCTCCCGCGTGGAGCCCGACTCCAGGCTCCCTCTCACGACCTTGAGATCAAGACCCGAGCTGAGATGGAGTGTCGGACGCTTAACCCGACAAGAGCCACCCAGGCGCCCCTAGTTACAAGCTGTTGGATGGGGACGCATCACTCAACATTGTCAAGCCTGCTTCCCAATCTGGAACATGGAATAGTAATGGCACTAGCTCTCGGGTGCTGCCTGGAGTCAGCGTGTGAGAAGCCGCAGCGGCCTGTCCCCCCCCCCCGCCCCCCAACACACACCCCGACAGGCGATAGGGGTGTACCGGCTGGGGAGGATTTCACAACCACAAGGCTGACTGAAGGCCAGCCTCCTTTTTGTCTCCAGGACCCAGCAGCTCAAACCCTGCGGACTGGGGGTGCGGGGGGGGTGGTGGTGGTCCCAATTTCAACCTCCCCCGAGGCAGGGGCTGGGCTGCTCCAGGGGTTTCTTCTGAACAGGCCGTGGGTGGAAACAGTCAGATGTTGGGGGGAAGACAGGCTGAGAGGCCCACCGTGGTCATGGGGCAGGCTCCCTCAGGCCCCCCTTCTGCAGACCGGCCCCGAGGCTGCCCCCGAGGGAGAGCTGGTGGCTGCGCTGCGGGCGCCTGGCAGGGCAGAGCCTGTGGTGGTCAGGCAGGCCCCGGAGCCGGGGGGCGAGGGGCTGTGAGGACGGAGGACTGAGGTGGCCCTTGGCCTGGGAGCTAGGACAGGGCGAGAGGAAACAATGAGGCGGTAAAAATAGCTCTTTGTTTACCACAGGCTGCACATCCTCATGTGTCCCTGTGTTTGTGTGAGAGAAAAACACCGACCACCCTGGGGAGCCCGGGCAGCACTCCCCGGCCCCGGGCGTGCTGGGGGGCTCAGCTGTGCGCGGAGAAGGGGCCTGGCCGAGGGGACAGCGAGACAGGTCCCCGGTGGGGCCAGCCTCCCCCTTGGCTGTCCCCACACATGCTCCCACCCGTCGCAGGGCTCCAAACGGCCTCGTGGGTCTCTCTGGCCTCGGGGGGCCGCTCCCTCAGCAACAGCCCGGCCCACCCACCCTTGTCAGCCCACTGCTCCTGCTGGCTCGTTCCTTGGGAATCCGTCTGGGCGTGGGGGTCCAGCATCCCAGGCGAGGGTGGTCTGTGGACTTTCCTCTGGCCGATTCACCCCCCCACACCCCATCCGGAGCTGCCCGAGGCGACAGACAAGCCATTCCCTGCGAGGGGCAGCCTGGACTCTGGTCCCTCAAGGTTTCTATCTGGAACCTTCCTTCTTCGCAGCTCTCACAGGTCTTCCCGGCTGATGCGGCTTGCTCCAGAGGCGGGTGAGCCCTGGGCCATCCAGATGACCCCCAGACTCCCCCAGACTCCCGGAGAGTTAACCCGGCCCGGCTGCACCACTGAGCCAGTCAGGAACTGCTGACCGAGGACCTGCCATGGGCGAGGTGAGGGGAGGCACGGACGACGGACGAGAGGGTGCAGCCTTGCCCTGTGGTCTCCGAGGCCACTGGGCCTGACTGACCTGGAAATAGGCCGCAACAGAGCAGCATCCCGCGGGGAAGGAAAACCCTGGTCACCAAGGAGGCTTGTCCGCAGGGAGCTGAGGTGGTCAGGAGGGCCCCGCAGAACTCCTGCACCGCCCGTGGGCCGTCCTGCCCCCGGCCCCGCTGTGCGGCTCACGCTGGGGTCAGGGCAAGGAGGTGGCAGAGGCCTGCTGTGTGCCCTGGCTGGTCCCTGGCTCCTCCCCAGGAGCCAGACCGAGAAAGGGCAGCCCGAGAGGCCCCGGAAGCTGCTTCAGAAGGAGAAAACATTTGGAGTGATGTGTCAGGGCAGGTCCTGGAGTTCAGGCTGGAGCCTGGGGGTTGCAGGACAACCAGCAGCACAGCGTGATCTGCCTGGCCTGGAGCATTCCTCCTGGTGCTGGATGGGCTTGCTCTTATCACCCCTTCCCTCCCCAGGCTGTGTAATCTCCTCAGGGCCCCAAGCGTTTGTCCCTGGGGGAAGGAAAGACGGAAGTAGTCTGTCCCCACTCTGAGAAGCCAGGAGGACAAGCTCAGGCCTGGGTGTGGAGGGCAGAGAGGCTTAGGAGATTGAGCTCCTCAAGGTCATTTGCCAGCAGAGGAGGCTGCGGGGGGGGGGGGGGGGAGGGGGGGGGGCCCTGCAGACAGAGCGTGGGACCACCCTCAGGCCCCTGACCTTGGTTGATTCTCTTCCATGTGCCTGAGCCTCAGTTTCCCAGCTGTAAAACAGGGTTGCTGCTGGCCTCAGTGCAGCACCTTGGATCCTCCCGGCCCCCTACCTGCCAGGCATGTGGAAGGGTTGTGTCGCCCTGTCCCCCTTTAAGTAAGCGTGACCTTGCCTGGCTTTAGCTAATGAAGTATGGGTGTAAGCGATGGGTCAATGCAGGTAGAAGCTTGAAGAACCTCTTGGGAATGTTCCAGAGGCTGCTGCCCAACCGCCTGCGTCCTGGCAAAGCCCCAGCCAGTCCACAAGTGAGCAAGGAAGTGTGTGGTTTTGTGCCCTGGGGGTCTTGGGTCTGCCTGTGTGCGCACCATCAGCTGGCCTCTCCTGACCACTATGTTGCCTCAGGGATCTCGAGCCTCTGAAGCTGGGCGGCTTCTGACTCTTGTCAGACCTGAGAATACCCTGGTCCACTCCCAGCTCCACGGCTTCCCCGAAAGGCTGTGTCCAGGAGCCGCCGCTCGCTTTTCTGGGATCTGAGAAAAACACCAGGAACACCTCCTGCCCCGGTCCCTGCCCTGGACTCTATAAGGCAGTGGCTGCCCTTTGCACTCAGGATACAAATCTCCCTTCCCTATTGTGGGCGGCCCTGGGGCTCAGGGCCCTGGCTCCTGGTGACCTCTGACCTCCTCTCCCACCGCTGGCCCCTCCTCCTCACTCGCAGCCCTGCATCCCTCAGAGCTGGTGCGTGTCCTCCCTCTGCCTGCACTGTTCTTCCCACAGCCCTGAATCCTCAATTTTTAGCTGCCAGCTTAAATGTCACCCCCTGTCTTAGACTCCTTGGGATGCTCTAACAAAATCCCACACACCGGGTGGCTTCTAAACAACAGAAATTCACTCCTCGCAGTTCCGGAGGCTGGAAGTCCAAGATTAGGGTGCCAGTGTGGTCGGGTTCTGGTGAGAGCCACCTTCCAGGTTCTGTCTTCCCTCCGCGTCCTCCCATGATGAAAGGGCCAAGCGAGGCCTGGGGGCTCTCTTCTACAAGGGCACCACCCCCACGCATGGCGCTCCACCCCCATGACCTAATCCCCTCCCCAAGCCCCACCTCCTAACACCACCACACTGCGGGGTGTTCAACATGTGAACTAGGGGGGACACGAACATTCGGACCATAACACCCCCCCTCAGAGGATCTTTTTTTTTTTAAAGATTTTATTTATTTATTTGACAGAGAGAGAGAGAGCGCGCGTGCACAGCAGTGGGAGAGGGAGAGGCAGACTCCCTGCTGAGCAGGGAGCCCGATGACGACTCGGGGCTCCATCCCAGGACCCCAGGACCATGACCTGAGCCGGAGGCAGACGCTTCACCGACGGAGCCACCCAGGCGCCCCGCGCCCTCAGAGGCTCTTAACTGACCCGCCCTATTTTGCTTTCTACTCTGACGTGCTCTATTTTCTTTATGTGAAACATCCGCTTGTTTCTTTCTTGCTCCGCCAGAAGGTAAGCTCGTGGGAGCAGGCCACCAGAGCCACGTGCAGGGGGCAGCAGTGGTCCCTAAAGGGAAGAATGCTGGGTGGTCAGGGACAAGCCGTCCACTATCGGGCTCTGGTGCTGGCTGAACTTCTGCGTCAGGAAACCCCACGGTGACACCAACCCTGGTGCTCAGCCAGCCTGCCATGGGGGACAGGAAGAGCAGGGGGAAGAGCCCTCCCATTGAGCTTGAAATCAGAGCTTCCTTCTTCCCCATTCGGACCTGGCTTTGCCAGCCTAGAGCAGTGCTGTGGGTGTCACACGGCCCTGTCTGAAACGGCAGGTGTCCCACGGAAATAAAAGAAGGCTGGAAAATGCATGCTGTACACACTCGTTTGGAGAGTCACAGTATAGGGAAGGTTCTGAGAAGTCCTGCAATGAAGACATTCATTTCATCTAGCTTCTACCTTATCTTTTTGACCACAGAACTCATAAGTCTCTTATGTATTCCATAGAATATTCCATAAGAACTGCCCTTGTGGAGGAAGAGTACGAGGTGTAAAATCGGAACTCAAGTTCCAAGTCCTGTTTGTTACGGGTTATGTCTGACTTCTCCAAGGCTCAGTTTTCCCCACCTGTAAAATAAGGGGGAATTCTAACCCCCGCAGGGTTGTTGTAAGTGTGGAAGGAGAACAGAACTTTGGTAAGTCTCTCCTAAGCTGCAAAGCGCTGTGCGGCTACCTGACCATTACAACGGGCTTAACCTGAAAAATAACATACGCTGTTTACCTTATAAGGTAAGGGGACGCCAAAGGAAAAGAAAGTGACTCATCCAAGACTGGCCAAGCTGGTGACTGGTTAGAGACGGTCTCCAAGGGGAGGAGGAGCTCTAGCAGGAGTACCGTGAAGAATGAAGGCCCAGGGGCCAGGAGAACAGAGGTGACACTGATGGGTGGCAAGCCCTGGGGAACAGGTATCTGGTGGGAGGGAAGGACTGGCTCTCCCTGCTGATCCCTTCTTGAGACTTCTGAGCAGACAGCAATGCTGATGTTCCCTCTCCTTGTCCCCCTGCCCCCGCACTGCCTGCCGGGGGGGGGGTGCTCTGCCTGGAGCAGGGTGGGTCTATGAGTTTCCTCGGGCTGCCTCAGTGAAACCCTTGTAGGTGCTTCACCAACGGAAAGGGACCGCCTCACGTTCTGGAGGCCAGAAATCCAAAATCAAGGTGTGAGCAGGGTTGGCTCCTTCCAAGGGCCGTGCAGGAGAACGTGCTCTAGGCCTCTCTCCTCGGCTTCTCCCTTGTCTCTTCATATTATCTTCCCTCAATGTGGCTAAATTTCCCCTTTTTATGAGGACTCCAGTCATATTGGATTAGGTCCACCCCAGTGACCTCATTTTAACTCAGATGATGTCTGTAAAGACCCTGCCTCCAAAGAGGGTCACATTCCCAAGGACTGGGGATTAGAACTTCAGCGTCTGGTTTTTGCCAGAGGGGGCCTGGGGGGCGGGGGGGACACCATCCAACCCATACCAGTGGGCATTTGCCCCAGTGGGCACCTCTCTCCACCTCACCAGCCCAGTTCCTTGGCTGAAAGCATGTGGATTCTGGCCTGCCGGAAGAGAGAGCCCATAATTGTGTTAATTGCCACAATACTAGATCTGCAATTAATATGCCATGGGAACAAAGAGCAAATGCACTAATAGCACATAATTGGACCTAAACTACACCCTCGGCAGAGCACTGCAACTGAGCTCTGCTGTTTATGCTCCTTTTCAAATTAGCAAAGATGAGCAAATTAACATCCGCTTCCCCTTCACCCTGCTCAGAGGGGAGCTATGGGGAGGGAACCTTGGGTTGGGGAACGGATGGTGGGGCACCCTGGGCAGATCCTGTCCAGAGCCAAGCACCCGGGCCTGACCTTTGGAACTAGAGGCAATTGAGGACTTGGAAGGAAGTGAGGAATCCAGACATTTCCTCAAGTTCCCACATCACGACAACCTGTCTGGGCCTTGGCTGATGCCCGGCCCTGGGATGGCCGGGATTCTCGCAATTGGGGCGTGTGGAGTGACTCACAGAACACTGCAATTATTTGGTGCCCTGGGGCAGGTTTGAGTCAATTTGGAGGCTTGAGGCTTAAGTGCCACACCTCTCCTCCTCCATTCCTGGGGTGGCGGTCAAGTCCAGAGGCAGGGGCAGGCCCCCTCAGAAAGGGCCAACAGATGCTCTTGGCCTCTCTTCCTTCCACCCTCTCAGCACGCAGGCCTGACTGCCCCGTGTCTCTGTGGCCCCGGGGACGGGCTGTCTGGGGCCTGCCCTGCCCGTGCTTGCCTTCTTCGGCTGGAGGCGGCTGGCAAGAGCTTCAGCCTCAACTTGTCCCATTGCCTGCCCAGTGAGGGCCGGGCAGGGCCTCCCCCCCCCCCCCCCCCCTGTCTTGGTCCCCCCCTGTCCCCCCCCCCCCCCCCCCCCCCGTGGACTCAGCCTGCAGCCTGCAGGTCAAGCACCCTTTCCTCGTCCACCAATCCCTGTACCTTGCAGGGCCTGTGAAGCCAGGGGGCCCAGCGGATGTAGGATTAACCGACTCCTCAGCTGGTCCCTTCCCCTCCCCTCTAGGCCCCTAGGTCGCCCCTGCCTCCCTGGACCTGGGCAGAGGGTGACGGCCCTACTTGCTTGCCCCTCTCCTGCAATTTGCCTCCCTGCCCTTCCCGGGCTGTGCTGGCCTCCTCCCTGGCTCCTGCCAAGCCAGCCACAGCAAGGCTCGTTGACAATTCTCTGAGACCTATCTGCCCCCTTCCGAGAAGACTCTCTTCCTCCAACAGACAGCCTCTCATTTGCATCCCCTAAATCAATGCCCTCAGCTGATCAAAGCCCAGCACTACAATCTCAGTGAGGTTGGCTTGGGAGGGGAGAAGAGGCAGGACTCCCATCCCCCTTTCCTGCTGCCCCTTGAGCCCAAGGGGAACTGGAAACAGGAGGCGCTTGGGAGTGCAAAAAGGGGCAGGAGCAGAAGTCCCTCTCTAGGTGAGGTTCTCTTCCCCTGCTTTTCCTGCAGGCTGAACAGACAAAGGGACAGTGCCAGGCCTGTGTCAACAAGGCTTGCTGTGATGTTCCAGGCCCTGAACATGACTGGGGCCCTGGGTCAAGCCCAGAAGGAAGGGAGGCTCTGGAAGGAAGCCACCTACCTCATCCTCCCCAGTCAGACCTGCCAGGGCTCAGGCCTCAGGGTTCTTAAAGAACCAGCAGGATTCGGGAGGCAGAGAGGAGAGGGTTAATCCCCGCTCCCCTCCCCCACATGTGACCAAAAACGTCCTCATTGGAATGATCGCCAACACCGACTGAACACTAACTATGTGCCAGGCCTAGTGCTGAGTCCTCCCGTGCATTATCACATTTAACCCACAGAGCATCCCTATAAGGCATGTATCATTCTGATCCCCATTTTATAGATGACAAAACAGAGGAGAGGCCACTGAGCTGGGAAGTGGCAGACTTTGGGTTAAATGAGAGAAGGTGGGGCGCCTGGGTGGCTCAGTCGTTAAGGGTCTGCCTTCGGCTCAGGTCATGGTCGTGGGGTCCTGGGATCGAGCCCCGCATCGGGCTCCCTGCTCGGCGGGAGGCCTGCTTCTCCCTCTCCCACTCCCCCTGCTTGTGTTCCCGCTCTCGCTGTGTCTCTTTCTCTGTCAAATAAATAAATAAAATCTTTAAAAAAAAATAAAATAAATGAGAGAAGGTCCAAGAAAGGCTGAGTAATCTGAAAAGAGCTACAGGCAGGGGAGAAGGCCCTGTGTGCTGGTGTGTGAGGGTGGGAGCTGGCGTGGGGTGATCAGGACGTGACTGTCCTTACACAGAGTCTTGGCTGCCCTTTGGGATGGAGCAGGAGGCCTGGTCCTTGGTCAGGACATCTGCTTCCCCTCATGCCCCACTGAACTTCTTGGCTCCCTCCTGACCACTCACCATACCATGAGCCAGACGGGGATCAGCCAAGTAGTTCTCCCATCTTGATGTCTTCTGACTTTCCAGGGTCATGCAGAAACTTTCGCCATCAGGCAGCTTCTGGGAGATAGGAACGTCATAGATAAGAGCCTCTGCTTTAGAGACAGAGAGATGTAGGTTCAAATCCTGACTCTCCCACTTTGCTGCGTGGCCTGGGGAAAATTACTTTACCTCTCTTAGCCCCAGTGGTGTGCTCTGTAAAAGAGGGATAATAACAGTGTTCAGTGCTGCTAGCACAGAATCAGACCAGGCTTCGGGCAGGGCTGGCCCACAGCAAACACTCACTATGTGAGCTCCGGATCTCCGGGGGTGGTTAATCTCTGCAACCCAGATGAAGAAGGAGAAAAAGTAATCCTGAGCAAGTAAATGAGCTGGAGGCTTGAAAAGGCCAGAGATTCTGATGTCTGGCTCTTGATTTTTATTGGTGCTTGCTGGTCTGGGGAGCTTGAGGGGCAAGGAAAATGCACAAAAAGGCCAGAGGAGCCTCACCCGAGGCCAGCAGAGCTACTTCACCACTGACAAGTCACTTAAGCCCACTGAACTCCTGCTTCCCATCAGTTAAAGAGGAATGAGTGAAAACTCTACCAGGAACATTGCTGTGAGGCCCCAGAGTGTAGAGATGCCCTTCAAAAGAAAAAAAAAAAAGGAGAATGCTGAGCAAATCCAAACTGTAAAGTGCTGTGTGAACACAGTTATTTATTATTATTATTATTATTATTAGAGAGGGAGAGAGAAAAATCTTAAGCAGACTCCCCACCCAGCGCAGAGCCCAATGTGAGGCTCCATCTCACAACCCTGAGATCATGACCTGAGCTGAAATCAAGAGTCGGAGGCTTAACCAACTGAGCCACCCAGGCGCCCCTGGGAAAGCAGTTATAACCATCATCATCTCCTCAGACCTTTTTTTAAAAGATTATTTATTTGAGGGGTGCCTGGGTGGCTCAGATGGTTAGGCGTCTGCCTTCGGCTCGGGTCATGGTCCCGGGGTCCTGGGATCGAGCCCCACATCGGGCTCCTGGCTCGGCGAGGAGCCTGCGTCTCCCTCTGCCTCTCTCCCTGCTCATGCTTTCTCTCTCTCTCTATCTCTGTGTCTCAAATGAATAAATAAAATCTTAAAAAAAAAAGAAGGAAACCCCAACCTTTAAAAAAAAAAGATTATTTATTTGAGAGAGAGAGGGAGAGCACAAGCAGGGGGAGCAGGAGAGGGAGAAGCAGGCTCCCCACTGAGCAGGGAGCCCGATGTGGGACTCGATCCCGGGACCCTGGGATCATGACCTGAGCCAAAGGCAGACGCTTAAGTGACTGAGCCACCCAGGTGCCCCTGTGAAAGCAGTTACAACCATCATCATCTCCTCAGACTTTTCAAAGCATATTCATATATATCATCAGCATGGTGAGAACACTAACTGCTAACTGAGCACTACTATGTGCCACACACGGAGCTAAACCCTTGATATGCATCCTCTCATTCAATCTTCCCAATAATCTAAACGGGGTATTATTATTGTATGCCCATTTTACAGATAAGGAAACTGAAGCTCACAGTAATTAGGTTGTCTGGTCTTTTCTGCTAATAACTGGAACCCAGCTCTGTCTGAATCCAAACGATGTAAGTAAGACATTTCTCCTATTTTCTTAAAACCGCTTTATCCTACTCTACCCCCAATTCCAGGCAATACGATGGAACTATGGGCAGAACCTAGGTTTGGTGCTGCTTCTACTATGACCGAGCAGTGGCCGTACTCCCTCAGTGGTGCCAGGGAAGCTGTGCTGTTTCTGCCCCTGCCTTTCCCTCCTCCCTTGCTCCTTCCCAGACACCTAACCGCATCCTGTCCATTGGGATGTTGTGTGTAGACAGGGCACGTCGTGTTTGCCTTGTGCGTCCACAGAGGGACCGCGCTTATCCATATGTTGTCTGTTCGTGTCGTGCGTTGGTAGATAATTCATGCTGCAGAAGGAGAGAGCCACCCCTCCCCTCCACCACATAGAAGAGTGAGTAGGTCCTGTGCCTTTCCCAGCTGTCTACCCAAAGAGAGGAGGGGACTATGCTGTGTGTCACCTTGGGGAAAGCATAAGTAGGAAACCCCAATCCTTGTCCCACATTTTGGGGGTGCAAAACCGAGCTGCCCGGCTTCTATGGGAAAGTGAGATTTTCCTCCTTTGGAAATTCTCAACGGCTAGTGATGGCTGATGTTGCCTGCGTGGGAATGCCTACTTCCTTTGCAGATGGAGAGCCATAGAGAGCTTTAAAGGGAGTCTGAAACAAACCGTCAGGCCTCAACCTGACTCCCTGGAGACCACGGGGATGTCCCTTCCTAAGTCAGGGTTTCTGCCACTGCCAGAGAGGCACAGAGCTCTGAGCCATGGACAGTAATGAACAGTAATGATAGAGACTGTTGTGTGTTGGCTCATCTATTCCTCACTCCCCTCTCCCCCCAGGGAAGCAGGCACTGACTTCTCTCTGTTTTACAGATGAGATACTGAGGTTGGAGAGATGAAGTGCCTTATCCAAGAGGTAGAAACCACACAGTTAGCAAGAAACACAAAAAGGCTCACTGCCGCTGTCTTTGCAAAAGCAAGAGATTGGAAACAGCCCATCAGTGTGGGAGAAAGAGTCATCAATAGAGGACTGATTCAGTCAATTCCGGTACATCCACATGAAGGAAAACATATGTATGCCTGTCAGATGTATAAACGTGACATGTATGTCACATTTCTGACACCAGACATGTAGGTTTTCCACGCCAGGCAATTCTCCGATTCTCTGTGGACACCAACTAGGTGTGCTACAATTAAATTCAGTTCTAACCCTAAGTCCCTAGAGTTAGCACAGACCCCACGGGTTAAGGGCTCAGTCTCCCACTGCCCCCACTTCATTTTTTTAAAAAATGGATTCCCTGTTTATTTTTTTAAAGATTTTATTTATTTATTTGAGAGAGAGAGAGCACAAGCAGAGGGAGGAGGCGGAGGGAGAAGCAGGCTCCCTATTGAGCAGGGAGCCCGATGCGGGACTCGATCCCAGGACCCTGGGATCATGACCTGAGCCGAAGGCAGACGCCCAACCGACTGAGCCACCCAGGCGCCCCCACGGCCCCCCCTTCGGGTGCCAACTGCAAGTAACCGGTCC
Source organism: Callorhinus ursinus (assembly GCF_003265705.2). NCBI lineage: Eukaryota > Metazoa > Chordata > Mammalia > Carnivora > Otariidae > Callorhinus > Callorhinus ursinus. The sequence continues at coordinate 29,920,041 of NW_027397080.1, forward strand.
CCAGGTGACCTCCACTTCTGTCTAACTTGGCTACCTTTCCAAGGATTCTCATGACCCCCTCCTCAGGTTCAATATTTTGCCATAAGGGCTCTCAAAACTCAGGGAAATGTTTTACTTACATTTACTAGTTTATTATGAAGACTATTATAAAGGAGACAAGTGAATAGCCAGATGAGGAGTACATTGGGCAAGGTGTGGAAGGGTCCCGAGCACAGGAACAATTGTCCCTGTGGAGTTAGGCTACACCACCCTCCTGGCGCGTGGATGTGTTCACCAACCCAGAAGCTCTCTGCATCCTGCAGTTGAGGGATTTTGGAGTGGCTTCATCACATTGGACGATTGATCACTAATTTGATCTCTAGCACCCCCCTTCCCCAATTTGGTGGGCAGGGGCCTGAAAGTTCCAAGCTTCTAATCATGGCTTGCTTATTCTGGTGACCAGCCCCAAACCAGGAGCCATCCGGGAGCCTGCCTAGAGTTGCCTCTTTACAACAAAAGATGCTCCTCTCCCCCAGGAAATTCTAAGGGATTTAGCAGCTCTGTGCTAGGAATTGGAGATGAAGACCAACTACCTATTTCTTATTATATCAGAGTATCACACTGCACAAGAGAATGCAATGCAGCTCTGAAAGGGATCCTGAGATGGAACCATCTCCAGGATATCTTATTCATCAAAAAAAAAAAAAAAAAAAGCAAGATGTGGATGTGATATGCTTCTTTTTATCTAAGAAAGGGGAGAGTAGTATATTAGAATCCTAGCTTGTATTTTAAAAACCCACAGTGGAAGGATAAGCCAAACCCAGACGGAATGGTAATTTTAAGGGCAGGAAGGGACAGGGAGGAGCACACGTGAATGGAATCGGACTTTTCCGAGCACCTTGTTTTCCGGATTTGCCTTTGGAGCCTTGTAACTATTTAATATGGCCGTAAAACAAAATTAAATGGGAATTCCGCAAAAGGAAAGGAAATGGATAGAGATGTGTTTGAGCCCGGTGCGGCGGGGGGGGGGGGGGGGCAACTGGAGTCTCTGCTGCTCTTGCCCCTCATCAACTATCCCTTCTTACAGCCATCGAGACACCTGACCAGGCCACCAGAAGGCAGAGACAGGGCCAGATCTTGAAACTTCGGGGGCTCCAGGGGGACCCTAGTGGTGGTGCTGGGGGTTGTGGTTTTAGTATTTTGGAGGCATTTGATTGGTGGCTCTCATCAAAATTCCCACAGCCACATTCTGCTGCATCCTTAAAGTGGGTCAACTTTCAAGCATATCATTCATAGTGGCCACAATGAGTGCTTACCCCTCTAGCTCAGTCCCACCAACACTGGCCCCTATAGGGCACACTGTTGCTTACAGTCCTAACACGCCACCCGAAAGGGGTTCAGCTTCCTGGCCAAGAGTTTTCCTGCATGCGACCATGTTTCCTCCTCTCGGCAACTCTGGACCTGGGAATGACTGTCTTGGTGAGAAACCCAGGCTGGATGAGAATGCCTCCCATGGCTTCAGAAGGTGGCAGGGCCCCACCTCTGACTCTGGTGGCCCAGGCTGATGACTCCACGCTGCGGGATCTTGCATAGGGCTTCCCCGCCCCCCCTTTGGTATTTGTTGTGTCGTTTCACGTAGGGGCTGAGGCATTGTTTGGGGCTCAGACCTACATGAAATTGAATCCCAGGTGTCCTGCTTTCTAACAACGGGCTCTTTATCAAATGTTACATTTTCCTCATCTAGCACAAAAGCACCTTCTGGAAAGGTTGCTGGAGGCAAAATGAAATGTCCCCGGTAAAGAGCTTAGTGGAGACTGTTGTTACTAGCAGGAATCATTACAAAAGACGCAGCACCCTGGAAATTCTGTGTTCTTCTATCTATTGCACAGATGGGTTGACTATATGCTCAAAAGCTCAAGTCTTCCTTGGCCTGGTTATCAAAGCCCCCTCCTTACTCTCCCATGTCTGACCCTGACTAGGACACACCTGGGGTGCTGCCTCATTTCCCACTGCTCTGGGCCCCCCTGGTGCTGCTCTCTCAGTGGCTGGCTCAGCTCAGGAGGGGCCCCTCTCTGCTAGCTGTTAAGGCTGGATCGATCCCCATCTCAGGGCCATTTTGAGGATTAACTAATCCATCACGTGGAGACCTTTGCAAAGTGCCAATATGGCCAAGGCTATTGTCAGGCCGACTGGAAACCGAGTTCACTGGTTTTCCTGGCTTCCAAGACACTCAAGCTGAGCCTTGCAGCTGGACGAACTCTCCTGTGGGCAAAATCTCAGCGTGCGCAGGTTGCACTGAGCTCACCGGCCGTCTGTCTGCCCACCTGCCGCCGAACCTTTTTGATCTACCTCTTTGTTTCTTTAAGGGACAGTGAGGGTAGGAAGATAAAGGGATCAGGATTCCAGACACCAAAGAGCCTTTGTTTGTGTTTCTGATGGAACTGAATACATTACATTTTCCCTCTTGGCATCAGCCTATTGTCTCAAGACATAGGTCTGAGATTTATACCTTTCTGACTTTATGTTTTGTAAATCTCAAAGGTCCCTGGAAACCTACAGGGTATGTTTTTTATCCTCCGAGGTGTGATCTCCACAGTACAAAAATGAATACAGGAATTCATTGAGTTCATTGCTGAGTATTTATTGAGTGCCTACTGTATGTTTAGCAGACACAAGCAGCTCAGAAGGTCCCCGAGGGGAAAAAAAGAAGTTCCTATGTGTTCAGACCTACTATGTACTACGCTCTGTGAGGCACTTTCATTGCATCGTCTCATTTAATCCTGACAACTCCAGGAAATAGGTATTGCTATCCCATTTGACAGGTGAGGAAAGAGACTCAAAGTTCCGTGACTTGTCGAGATCATTCATAGTAGAAGCAGCCAGAGTTCCTGTCTGGTACTGTCTGGGTCCTTTCCCCTAGAACATAGTGGGGAGCAGAAAAAGACACACACGGGTTAGTTAGTCAATGGCACAAAGTGACAGATTGTCAATCCTGGACTGCCCGGTTCGGGCTGGCCTGACGGCTCAGGAGGACTTCCTGCAGGAGATAGCCCAGGTCTGACTCCGAGCAAAGGTGGGGGAGGATGTGCTATATAATGCTGGCCCTGGGCAGAAATGAACGTGAGCACAGGCTGTGTTGAGAGAGCAGGTCCTGAGGTCAGCTGGGTGGGGCCTGAGGTTGAGGGGTGGGAAGCCTGGCAGAGCTGTCTGGACCAGATAAAGCGGCAACGAGGAGCTAGCAGGAGCTGGCGGGGGAGGCTCGGAGAGGATGACTCTGCAGTGCTGGCTGAAAGGAGTGGAGCTGTGAGGCCTGGAGATGGTAGGGGCCAGGCGGGTACCTTGGGAGGGGTCCACCCAAGGGGAGTCTGGTCCTCTTGGACCCAGGGAAGGGGGTGGCAGGGGAAGAAGAGATGGAATCTGCAGGCTTTGCTAGAGGATGCCTTCGAGGGACAAAGGACAGGGAGGAGCATATTCCATTGCAGGATGCTTTGAGACTCCCATCAGGTCACATCAGGCCTCTGTTCACGGCTGTTCAAGGTCCTCCTGCGGCCCGGAGCATCATCTGGCCGTGAAGGCACCTCACACTCTGGCCTGAATCTACTTTGTGGGCTCTTCACCCACTACCCTCCTAAATAAATCCTCCGCTCTCCTCCTACTTCTCCCAGCCCCCAAAAGGGCCCCCCTCCTGAACCCCACCCCAAGCTGGCCTTCACAAAGCCCACCAGCCTGCCAGACCCTCTCAGCTTTCACGGCTATGACAACCACAGTGTTCCAATCACCTTCCATCGCTCTTGCAGCACCGTCTAGAATAATTCACATTTTACTGTTATTTAGCTTTTGCTCTTGGGGCCTCCCTAATGTCACCTCCCTGGCCTTGATGGCTGAGTGTTCTTCTCGCTGTAGCTGTCGCAACTGGGGATGCCATTTTGCCTTTCAGTCTTTGTTCCCTCATCTGCAAAATGGGGCCAACAATGTCTCACAGTGCCTGGCCGAGGGGTCCATCCATGACTGTGCCAGTCCTTTCCTCTAGCGTGGGGTGGTCCCAGGGGCCGAAGGAAGGTGGGGGAACCAGGACAGAAGAGGAGGACTCAAGCCCCCCCCCCAGGAACCCTTCTTTATCCAGTTGGATCTCTGCATTTCTAAGGGACCACTGGCATCACACTCAGATCATCTAGAAAGGGCACGCACAAGCCGTCCTTAAACAGCCATCACAGATTTCTCCAGCGGACGAAGGGATCTGGATTTACAAATTCCGGACGGACTCCCTGGGGCAGCTAATACCCCCTCCCAGGGCGGAACCACGGCAGCACGTGCTGCGCGGTCCCTGACTGTTTACAAAGCGCGTTTCGCTGACCTCCATCTCCTTGAAAACCTCTCACGACCCCGCAGGCTCCCTGTCATCACTTCCACTTGGCAGCAGAGGACACCAAGACTCTGGGAGGCGACGTGCCTTGCCCGAAGGGGCCCAACGTGTTGGCGCTCAGGGGCCCCAGCTGCACCCTCCAGAGGGGTCTGCCCTCCTCGGGGCTGGGGCTGCGAAGGGCTGAAAGGCCGGCGCTGGCCCCAGGGTACCGCTCGCTTGGCTCCGGAGCCTGGGGGCGCGCGTGGCGATGAGGGGCTGATGCTCTCGGCCGCAGCGGGGGCAAAGGGTGCAGCCCCCAGACATCTCGCCGCCGCACGGGAGGCATCCCAGGCGCGGACCCGCGGGCGCGCGCTCCGGGCTCCGCCGGCGATCCGAGGCGCGCGCCCCTCCCCCGCCCTCCTGCGCGCGCGCGCCCCTCTCCACCTCTCCCTCGCGCGCGCGCCCCCCTCCCGCCGCCACCTCGCCCCTCCCGCGCGCGCGCGCGCGCGCGCCCCTCCCGCCGCCACCCCGCCCCCGCCGGTACCCTCGCCGGACCCGAGAGAGCGCGCCGCCGCCATCTTAGTTGCTGCCGCCGCCTCCAACCAAGCGCTACCTCGGCGGAGGGGAGGGCGCCCGCGGCCCGAGCGCGCGGCCCAGCGTCGCGGCGGCGGCTCGTCGTACCCCGGACTCGCCGCGGCGCGAAGCAGCCGGCTCCGGGCCGCGAGAGTCCTGCTCGGCGCCCCGCGCTCGTGCCTGCCGCTCCCGCCTCGGGCCGGCCGCGGCGCCGGGAGCCGGAGCGATGCTGCGCCGCCCTGCGCCCGCGCTGGCCCCGGCCGCCTGGCTGCTGCTGGCCGGGCTGCTGAGCGGCGGCGGGGTCTGGGCCTCGCGAGGTAAGCGGCGGGCCAGGGCGGGTCCGGGGGAGTCGGGGCGGACGCGGGGGGCCGGGGAAGCCGGGCTCCGTCCCCGGGCGGGGCGCCGGAGCCCCGGGTGGCGGCTGCGCGGGTCTGGAGGGGACGTGCAGACGGGCCCAGGGGTCGGTCCCCCTTCCTCCGCAGCGGCTGCAGGCGGGGGTGCACCCCGGTGAGAGGCCGTGTGCGTGTGTTGTGTGCTCAGATGTGCATCAGGCTGGGGGTGCACGCACAGTTTTTGGTGTGTGCTTACATAAGAGCCCACTCCTCCGCATCCCTTTCCAAGGATCCCGGTTCTCTGCTGCTGCACCGCGGACACCGCATCCTCGCCCCTTTCCGCCTCCTCCCGGGGTTCTTTAAATCTTGTCTGTTTTCAGACGAGCAGAAGCTGAAACTTCTCGCTCCCCACCCACGTTTCATCCAAAGGTGAAATTGTGATGAGGTTTACGATCGCGGGCTCACCCCGCGTTAGAAATCTGCATCTCCTCCACTCCTGACACCTTGGTGCAGTTTTTCTGACGGTGATTTAGATCGTTCAGGGGCTTATACCACCCTCAACAGAAACCTCTCCGGTTCCTCAGGGCTGACATTATTGTACGGTTACTTGGCAGAAAAATATTTCTTAGTGAATTGTTTTGTTGTTGTTTTAACCTTCATCCACTTAACCTTTTAAACAGTACACGCTTTCTGATATTGACTGATCTTGCCAACGAAAAGCTTACGCATTGCAGATACTTGCTTCCGAATGGATCTTGGAATCGTAAACATTTTCCTTGGCCTTGGAGCAAAGTAATCTAGGTGTAGTCAATAGAGGACTTGGACTTGGATCTATTCTTTTGATTTTTTTATTTTTAATAAAAAATCTGGGGGGGAGAGCTGACGGAAATCTAAATGAAACGGTCATATTTCATATTAGCAAGCTTTTAAAAAAAAACCCTCATTTTCTCTTCCTTGGCATGACAGACGGAGTTAAGTATGGTGTTCACAAATTAAAGGGCGGAAGAGGCAAATGCGTCTTTTGTTCCGTGTTCATCTTCACATTGGGGCTGATAAACTTTGAATACTTCGTTTCTAACATTGTTGAGTGTCATAGTCAAGTCTCAGTCACTAAGTATCTAATCGCTCTCAGTTTGATTTTTAAAAGTTACATCAAGCTGAGTTTGAAATGTTCTTTCCAGATGTGGAATGGAGGTCTGAAAGTCTAATATATCCAAGAGAAAATGTCAGAGTTCTGCTTGTCTTGGGGAAAACCCACACATTTCACAAAAATATGTGCTTGGATTGAGTATTTTGGGAACAGTTCAAATATATTTAGTCAGTGATAACATTTCTTGTTAAAATCCGTATTTTCTTGTTTGTCCATTCACCTCCATTTGCTATTCATTATTGAATTACTTGGGTTATTCAACAAATATAAATTTCAGCTATCAAATATCTTCATTGTGGTGGACTAACAGAACTCTTACGTGAAAGATGTGTTGACTTTCTAAGCTTTTCTTGGTGCATTTATAGTATTTAAGAATAATTAGTCTTCAAAATAAAAACACAGTTTAGACATCAGTTATTCGGTTCTTTTTTTTTTTTTCTTTCCCCCAGCCTGCAAGGTAGAAAATGTCTTGTGAGTATTACAAGAAATGCTAATAAAATGGTTTCATTTTGGGGGGTTACAAGTGGATTTTATATGTAAGTATGCAATTTGTAGAGACACTTTCTGTGGGCTCATTTTAGAAGGTGATCATTTCAACTAATATTCTGACTTTTTTATTGCTCTAAGACAGTATGACATGAACTGCTGGCCGTACTCTAGCTACCTCTAATGATTATTAATGGGATAAATATCACGTATAGATTGCTGGAGAGAATGTTAGGTTTTGTAATATAAATTGCATGTTGACTATTAATTAGTTGTTTAATAGAGAACTCCGAATTTCACTTTAATTTGTAGCTGTCGTTCTTCAAAAACATCGAGTAAATCAAAATATTAGGCACATCCTTGGCATGCCCTAGGCTGCCTGCTTTCTCTCCAGTCAGTCCATGATCAAGAAACAGTAAATTGAAATGGAGCATATAGAAAGCTTATGAATATATATATATATTTTTTTTTTAATGCGAGCACGGACTGTATTTCAAAGCCAAAGAAATAATTTTCGTTGTTATTGTCCTGTTTGTTTGCACACAGACTTCTCAGTGAGGCCTCCCCTCGCCATCCTCTGTGAAATTTCATCTCTCTCTGATCCCCTGAACCCTCCCTTCCCTGCCTTACTTTTTCTCTTTCCATAGCACTTGATCCCATTCAAACAGCCTTATTCTGTTCATTGTCTGTCTCCCCTCACTAGGACAGAGGCCCCGAGATGGAGAGGTGTTTGATCTGTTTTGTTCGCATGTGAATCCTGGACAACTCTTATCTCAGTTTCGACAGCATAGTATTTTTATGTCCTAATTTTCATCTGACAGATAAATGTTATATACTGAAAAAGGCATTACAGACTATAAAACAAACCTAAATTCTGCATTACGATATTGAAATTCATTAGTAGATAATTTTTCAAGGATCTTTGATTGCGGTGTTGGGGATATTAGACCGTAAAAATCTGTAGCAGCTTTTGAAGGCTGTAGCTTTGTGGCTACCACTCTGCATCTAATTTTTTTTTTTTTAGGATTGTATTTATTTATTTGCTAGAGAGAGAGAGAGAGGGAGAGTACAATCAGGGGGAGCGACAGGCAGAGGGAGAAGCAGGCTCCCTGCTGAGCAAGGAGCCCCATGTGGGACTCCATCCCAGCGCGCTGAGATCATGACTTGAGCTGAAGGCAGACGCTTAACCATCTGAGCCACCCAGGCGCCCCTGAGTCTAATTTTTAAAAATACTGTAATTCTCTGCTTTTTTGGAAAGTGGTTTCTTAATTTGTTACCCTGTTTTTCAGAAGTAACTTTGAGGAAAAGTCCTTTGAATACAGACTTCAATATTATACTTAATCTAACAGTTGTATTGCTGGGAGTAAATGTCGTTTATTTCAAATAGGAGACCTATAACTGCTAAAGAAATAAGATAGATTTTTAAAAATAATTTAATTTTTTTATTTATTAATTTTTTTTTAGATTTTATTTTATTTGACAGAGAGAGAGAGAGTACGAGCAGGGGGAAGCGGCTGAGGGAGAGAGAGAGAGGGAGAAGCAGGCTCCCTGCTGAGCTCTATCCCAGGACCCTGGGATCATGACCTGAGCTGACAGCAGAAGCTTATCTGACTGAGCCACCCAGGCACCCCAGATGATAAAATATTAATAATTCTGAATGTATTGCATTTTAAGAGCTCTAACTCAGTTAACTGGAACCTTCGGTTAACTAGAGTTCATCTTCTGGCTGCAGACCCCTTTTAGGCAGAAAAGCATAAAACCAAGCAGTTTCATAGGAATTCTTTTGCAAAAGGAAGTTTTAGAAGTTCATATCATACATTATCTGTGTCCGTACTATTTGATTTTTAAATGGAAAAAAAACAATATTTCAGTTTTAGATATGAAGAATATGACCCATAAATGAAATTTTAATGAAATAAAACATTTTTGCATTCAAGTTAGAAAATGCTGTAATTCCATGATACTGGTTTCAGGACTTGGCTAAGTTTATTAAACCGTCTCTTAATGTTTAATGTGAGGATTTTAAAGTTTTAAGACATTTTTAAAAAGGATTGAGTGATTTTTTATTTTATTTTTTTTAAAAGATGATTTATTTGACAGAGGAAGAGAGAGCACAAGCAGGGGGAGCAGCAGAGGGAGAGGGAGAAGCAGGCTCCCTGCTGAGCAGGGAGCCCGAGATGCCGATGCGGGGCTTGGATCCCAGGACCCTGGGGTCATGACCTGAGCCGAAGGCAGTCTGAGGCACCCAGGTGCCCCAGGATTGAGTTATTTTTATTGTTGCTTCCTAAGGCAGGAAAATATAATTTCAGGGCCAAGGGTAAAGTTTTCATTTATAAGAGTTGAAACAAAATAGGAGGTCTGATTATCCTGAAAATCACCAAGAGTCTATTTCTAACTTACTCTGGTTAATTGGGGCTTAAGATCATTATGCTTTAAAAAAAATATATGTCTTTTTCTGTGGTCTTGATTTGGTAAGAGCAGAGGTATTTGAAGATATGTTGTATCTTTTTTTTTTTGATATGTTGTATCTTTTATAAATGCAATTTAAGATAATTGATTTGTTACAAAATGCAGAGTTTGGTACAGCTTCAGAAATAGGGATTCAAGATTGGGGGAAATGATTTACACGCCGTTGTGTTCTAGCACTGTATACAAACAAAACAAAAGCGACATTTTGATATTAGTAGAGACTGTGCAAGAGCCAGAGATGGGAACCCTCAAACTGACGACATTCCCTTGCCTGCTGTGAGCTGATGATGTGCTATGGCCATCCTTTCTTAGGGCCACCACCGAGGAATGGGGATACTGCATTTGTCCCCGATTTGATAGGTCCTTTCTTCTCTGTGTTTTAGGTGTATTTTTGTTCATTTTCTCATTTAGCTGTAGGATATCATTGTTAAAGTTTTTCACAAGATGTGTTGCCAAGGCTTTTTCATTTTTAAAGTTTTATTTATTTATTTTTTTAAGATTTTATTTTTTAATTTGACAGAGAGAGAGAGAGAGACACAGCGAGAGCAGGAACACAAGCAGGGGGAGTGGGAGAGGGAGAAGCAGGCCTCCTGCCGAGCAGGGAGCCCGATGCAGGGCTCGATCCCAGGACCCTGGGATCATGACCTGAGCCAAAAGCAGACGCTTAACGACTGAGCCACTCAGGCGCCCCTCATTTTTATTTTTTTTATTTTTTATTATTTATTTATTTATTTATTTTTAAGATTTTATTTATTTGACAGAGAGAGCACAAGCAGAGGGAGAGAGAGGGAGAAGCAGGCTCCCTGCTGAGCAAGGAGCCCGATGTGGGACTCGATCCCAGGACCCTGGGACCATGACCCGGGCCGAAGGCAGACGCTTAACTGACTGAGCCACCCAGGCGTCCCAGGTGCCCCTCATTTTTAAAGTTTAAGATGAAAATTCATTTACTTCAAAGTAACTGAGAACATCTTAAAAACCTATAAAACACATCTTCTATTCCAGAACCCCGGTAAGAAGTAGGTGGTACCATAGTAAAGGAGGAATCGTGTTTTCCTTTTTTACCTTAGGTCAGACGTGAATATTATCTTTCAGCCATCTGTTTTGGACCAGTGTGATTCTCTTGTGACAAGAACTTTTTAGAATCTGCTACTTTTCAAGTCTACCTTGATCTGTACTTTCTTTAAACTCATTGTTTAGGGCAAAAGAAGACTCTCTTTTCCTTCATCCCCTCATTTATTTTTTTTAAAGATTTATTAGAGAGAGAGAGAGAGAGAGTGCATGCTCGTGCATGTGTGTGGGTGGGCAGTGGAGGGGAGAGACAGAGAGAATCTCAAGCAGATCCCCCACTGAGTGCAGATCCCGATGCAGGGCTCAGTCCCAGGACCCCAAGATCACAACCTGAGCCGAAACCGAGTCAGGGGCTCAACTGACTGTGCCCCCCAAGTCCTCTCTTCGTCCCCTTTTTTTAAAGTTGTTTTTGTTTTGTTTTTTTTTAAGATTCTGGGTTTTAAAGATTTTATTATTAAAAGTTATTTTTTATTTTATTTGTTTTTTAAAGATTTTATTTATTAGAGAGCACAAGCAGGGGAGCAGCAGAGGGAGAGGGAGAAGCAGACTCCCCACTGAGCAAGGAACCTGATGTGGGGCTTGATCTCAGGACCCTGAGATCATGACCTGAGCCAAAGGCAGCTGCTTAACCAACTAGCCACCCAGGTGCCCATAAAAATTTTATTTTTTTTAACTTTTTTATTTTTTTTTTTTAAGAGAGAGAGCATGCATGAGCAGGGGTGCCAGGGGCGGGGGGAGGGCAGAGGGGCAGAGGGAGAGAGAATCTTATGCAGGCTCCATGCCCAGCACAGGGCTCAATCTCATGACCCTGAGATCATGACCTGAGCCGAAATCAGGAATTGGTTGCTTAGCTGACAGAGCTCTGTGCCCAGTGTGGGGCTCGAACTTACAACCCTGAGATCAAGAATCGCATGCTTTACTGGCTGAGCCAGCCAGGCACCCCTAATAGTTTTGTTTTTTTTTTTTTTTTAAGTAAGTTCTGCATCCAGTGTGGGGCTTGAATTCACGACCCTGAGATCAAGAGGTACATGCTCTACTGACTGGTCCAGCCAGGCATCCTCATTTCAGAACAGTTTCAGCACCCCAAAGAGGAGCCCCTGAGCCTTTAACTGTCACTCTAATTTCCCCTTTTCCCCAGCTTTTGGCAACCACCAATCTACTTCCTGTCTCTATGGATTTGCCTGTTCTGGGCATTTTGTATCACCTACTATATGTGATCTGTTTGTGACTGGCTTCTTTCATTTGATGTTTTAAAGGTTCATCTATGTTGTAACGTGTATCAGAACTTCCTTCCTTTTTATGGCTGAATAATATTTGCCATAGGTTTGTGTCCCTCCAAGATTCGTATGTTGAAACCAAATCCCCAATATCATGGTATTTGGAGATGGGGCTTTTGAGAGGGGATTAGGGTCTGAGGGTAGAGCCCTCATGAGGCATGAGTTCCCTTATAAAAGAGAACCCAGAGACCTCCCTAGTCCCTTCCACCAAGTGAAGACACAGCGAGAACATGGCCAGCTGCAGACCAGAAGAAGGATCTCACCAGAACTCAAACATGTGGGCACCTTGATCTTGGACTTCCCAGTCTCTGGATCTGTGAGAAGTAAATTTCTGTTGTTCATAAGTCACCCAGTCTATGGTATTTTGTTTTGGCAGCCCAAATAGACTAAGACACTATTTCTTTGTATGGATAGACCACATTTTGTTGATGTGTTCATCAGTCGGCGGACATTTGGGTGGTTTTCCATTTCGTGGCTACTGTGAATAACGCTGCTCTGCCCATTTGTGTGCAGGCTTTGTGTGCACATATATTTTCAGTTCTCTGGGGTGTACACCCAAGAGTGGAATTGCTGAGTCGCATGGTCACTGTTTAACATGTTGGGGGACCTGCAGAAGCATTTCCCAGAGTAGCTGCACCACCTTACACTTACTCTTGACCTCTGTAATTGCTCCTGGGAGCTTTTCTCTATTTTTTTTTTTTTAAGATTTTATTTATTTATTTGACAGAGAGAGAGTGAGAGAGGGAACACAAGCGGGGGGTGGGGTGGGAGAGGGAGAAGCAGGCTTCCTGGTGAGCAGGGAGCCCGATGCGGGACTTGATCCCAGGACCCTGGGATCATGACCTGAGCCAAAGGCAGACCCTTAATGACTGAGCCACCCAGGCGCCCCCTGGAAGGTTTTTTCTAATCAGATACATATTTCATGGTTGTCGGCCTTTTCTTACAAGGGTTTTAAGTTGCTGATGTTTTCCTGCTCTAGGGATAAATTGGTGTTTCATCCAACCAGCCCCTTCCTCCACCATCCTCTACCGTATCATTTCTAATGTCGAAAGTTCTGCCCTCTACACCTAAGTAGCCTTCCCTGTAAAAACAGATATTTCTTCACACTTCCCTGACATTTGATCATTCAGCCTGGGCACCTGCTAGCACAAAAAGCAACACTTTCCTGAAAAAACACTGAGACTGGAGTTGGCTTTCCTTAGGTCTGAAGCTTACCAGTCCTTCAGCTCTTTGCCTCATCCAGCCCTGCAGCTCTTTTGTTTTTACCACCTCTCACTTTAAGAAAGGCTGAAACCGTTTGCAGCCTGCGTCCAACCCCAGGCTCTGATTTCTGGCTGTGATGAGGAATAAGCTCATAAGGTACAGACTCTGTGGTTGGGGGACAAGCAGAGTGAACCTCCAGCTTCCAGGAGCAGGGTTTAACTTTTTGAAAGGAAACGGATGAAATGCTAGGATTCTTTTTTTTTTTTTCTTAAAGATTTTATTTATTCCAGAAACAGAGACAGAGAGAGAGCCAGCGAGCAGAGGGAAAGGGACAAGCAGACTCCTCGCCTAGCGTGGAGCCTGATGCAGGGCTCAATCCCAGGACCCTGAGATCATGACCTGAGCCGAAACCAAGAATTGGACACTTACCTGACTGAGCCAGCCAGGTGCCCCCGAAATGCTAGAATGCTTAAATAACTAGTTTAGAATATGACGTTTCTTCGTTCATTACATTTTTGTTCTGCTAATTGGCTAAAAAGTGTGTTTTTTTACAGTGAATTATTTTGTCTCGTCCTTTGATTTTATTCTTAAGTAACGATTTCTTATTTATCTGGTCTTTTTTTTTTAAGTTTTTAAAAAAAGTTTTTTAAAAGATTTTATTTATTCATTTGAGACAGAGATACAGAGAGAGACAGAGCATGAGCAGGGAGAGAGGCAGAGGGAGAGGGAGAAGCAGGCTCCCCGCTGAGCCGGGAGCCTGATGTGGGGCTTGATCCCAGGACCCTGGGATCATGACCTGAGCCGAAGGCAG
>NW_027397080.1:29933740-29991845 GCF_003265705.2 Callorhinus ursinus
GGGGCTTGATCCCAGGACCCTGGGATCATGACCTGAGCCGAAGGCAGTCGCTTAACCAACTGAGCCACCCAGGTGCCCTCAAAGTGAATTTTAAAACTCAGTGAATATGAATGGCATCTTTGCTTAAGACCTATTTAAGGTGTAACAAGGACATTCTGAGCTCTTCCTAATACTTAAAAATTTTTTTCTTGTATAATACAATACTTTCATTTTAAGGATCACCAAGAAAAAACTTGATTGTCATAAACTTAAATTGAAGATATGTAAAACTTGAAAATGATTTGTATGAAGTTGTCTATTGTGGCTTTTAAAGAACATAATTTATTACATCTGAAATGCAGAATCCAGTCACATTTAATTTTACATATTTTAGATGTAGTTAATGATGAATATTGAGAGGACTAGCTGCATAATATGTGGGGCCAAGTGCAAGATCAAAGTGCAGGCCCCTTTTCTCAAAAATTATTAATAATTTCAAGATGACAAAGAGCATTAAACCAAGCATGGGGCCCAGCAAACCTAGAAAATTGTCTTGAGTGTTGATAGACTTACATGGCAGGGTATTAATAGTCGGAAGGTGGGCCTGGCCCTGGCATTTTCACCAGAGCCCTTGGTCCTCTGGACCTGCTCAGGTGAACCAGTTTGTGCCCTGCCTTCCTCAGCAGCACCTTCCCCTGACGCCCCCCTCCTCGTGGCAAGACTGGTCGCCTTAGGGTGGGGGGTGTTCACTCTTCCCTCCTCAGCACCTAGCAAAGGACAGAGTATACTCAGCTTACAATAGTGTCAGCAAATCAGAGGTAGAAGCTAATTGAGGAATAGGGTTGCTTTTGATTTGGGGGATAAAAGCCTTTGCGTCAGCAGATTATGTTTACTTTTAAAATGCCTTGACTAGTTCATGTCAGTTTCCTATTACTTATGGAATCGGTAACAAGGACAAAAGAAATAATTAAAATTCTTGGATAACCCCTAATCTTTTTTTGCCACGCTTTTCAAACATTCATCAGAGTAGCTAGTAAGTAGCGAAATGCACTGACTTGAATGAATTTTCTTCCTAGGCCCCACTCACTTGGGCTGCAGTTATTATAGGAACCCCACAGGGATTAAAAGGTGGGCAGGGGCCGTTCTCAGTATGGGAACACCTCAGTTACTAGTGCTGTGATAATAGGGTACCTTGATAATCCCCAGCCTGTATTATAAAGCCCTGAATTGGCAGTGTTTTTGAGCTTGCTTCTGAGTTGTTTGTAAGAAATCCATTAATATCTGCCCATGATTCCTGAATGAAGCATTTTCATTTGGCAAGGGTTTAAAAAGTCCATGCCTGGGGCGCCTGGGTGGCTCAGTCCTTAAGCGTCTTGGGATCGAGCCCCACATTGGGCTCCCTGCTCGGCGGGAAGCCTGCTTCTCCCTCTCCCACTCCCCCTGCTTGTGTTCCCTCTCTCGCTGTGTCTCTCTCTGTCAAATAAAATCTTTAATAAATAAATAAGTAAGTAAGTAAATAAATAAATAAAAAGTCCATGCCCAAGTGTAAGAAACTGCTCGTTTAAGAGAAGCAACTAATAAGCATCTTCCAAACATTCACAGCCCAGAAGAGAAAGTGACTTAAATTTTTTTTTTTTATATGAGATCGGTCATTTTTAAACCTGGAGGAACATGTACCAGTGGGATATTTTCATAACAACGTCTCCCTTTTTCCCCCATGGTGACTTTAATAACAACTGCAACGTTAATATTTACTTGATGAAATGTTTTAGATAGGTCATCAATGCCAGTGATTAGTATATATTTGCTTATTCAGTTGATAAAATTTATTAACCCCGGGACGCCTGGGTGGCTCAGTCGTTAGGGGTCTGCCTTCGGCTCTGTCATGATCCCAGCGTCCTGGGATCGAGCCCCACATCGGGCTCCTTGCTCAGTGAGGAGCCTGCTTCTCCCTCTCCCTCTGCTGCTCCCCCTGCTTGTGCTCTCTCTCTCTGACAAATAAATAAATAAAAATCAGTAAAAAAATATTTATTAACCCCACTTTTTCTAGAATTGTTCTTTGAGTATTCTTGAAAGGCTTGAGGTTTTTACCACTACTTTAAAAAAGTAATGCGTAAGGCAAGTATGTATTTGTTGCATTTTTTTCTCTTCCTATTAAGTGTGTATTTATGTGGTTTTCAGTGCTGATGGACAGAGTGGAACCAGGGGCAGCGAGAAAGCTAATGTGGGCCACTTGGACCAGGCTTTGATGGTTTAGGCCTGAAGGAGGAATGCTAGAAGGGTTTCCTGAAGTTCCTGTTTTATCTGGAAACCCAGCTCAGTGGTGTAGGAGAAGAGATAGGGATTTGGGGCAGAAGCCTTGACTTGGAACAGAGCAGTTCTGACTGTACCTTCTTATCTTTGGGAAATTCAAGTACAGGCAGGCAAACTGAGGCAGGCTGGTGCAGTGAGCAGTGACGGGGCCACCACACCCTCAGCAGTGGCTAACAAAAATTAGATGTCTGGGTATGAGCTCCGTGACCACCTCAGCTCTGTGAGGTCTTTTCATTCAGCTGTTAGCCAAGCTTTGACTTGATGTGTTGCTTCCTGGCCCCCCCCCCTTTCTGATTCCCAGGTGACCTGAAAAGGCAATTAATTTGTATCTACCTATTAGGAATTCAAGTTAGAACTCAAATTGCATTTTCCGCCTGGAAACATTGTTATAAACCCTTTAAGCTCTAAAAGTGATAGTCAGAAACACATTTAACCCATAACACAGGTGGAAACCAGGCAAATTTGTAGTAAAACACAGCACACACACTATTACAGTATTAATTTTATAAACCAGAGATGAAGTGCTAAATATCATAATATCTGTGATTTATTTTAAAATATTTCAACAAATAATCAAATATATCAAAATGTTAATAATTGTTAAAAGTAGGTGATGAATAAAAAGGTTCATATCCTAAAAAAAATACGGCAAGTAGGGCTTGAAGTAGTAGAGTGGCTTTAAAAGATTTTGTGGGGAGCATTAGCTGTGATCAGTCACACTTGGCTCACACTGGGACTGAAGAGGGTGACTTCGAAGTGACCTGGCCCCTGAAAGGGACGGGTGGGAAAGCGACCCGTTCATTGTGATCTTGAAGAGGAAGAAAGCAGAAGCGGGGAGACATGGGCCACCAGGCCCCCTGGTGACCAGGTGGCAACACTGCAGGGGTGGCTGAAGCCTGTGGGGGCGTGGGGTGTGCAGGATGGGTGCCAAGGGCTTTCTGCCAATAGCTGTGTCTACCACATGAACGCCTGTGTGTGCCGGTCACCCCTTGTAGAGAATGCTTACTCATGTGCATCATTTAAAGGAATGACTTATGGTCACACGTACTTTCATCAAAGAAGATTTTACTTAAGAATTGCCATTTAAAACCATTGCTTAGGGCGCCTGGGTGGCTCAGTTGGTTAGGCGACTGCCTTCGGCTCAGGTCATGATCCTGGAGTCCCGGGATCGAGTCCCACATCAGGCTCCCTGCTCGGCAGGGAGTCTGCTTCTCCCTCTGACCCTCCTCCCTCTCGTGCTCTCTATCTCTCATTCTCTCTCTCTCAAATAAATAAATAAAAATCTTTAAAACCATTGCTTAGGGGCGCCTGGGTGGCTCAGTCGTTAAGCGTCTGCCTTCGGCTCAGGTCATGATCCCAGGGTCCTGGGATCGAGCCCCGCATCAGGCTCCCTGCTCCGCAGGAAGCCTGCTTCTCCCTCTCCCACTCCCCCTGCTTGTGTTCCCTCTCTCGCTGTCACTCTCTCTGTGTCAAATAAATAAAATCATTAAAAAACAAAACAAAACATTGCTTGAATTGTCCAAGTTCCAGAATGTATACAAATTAAATTTACTCCTTGTAGAGTTAATTTACTAAAGCAAATGTAAAAGAGATGGTTTACATAACCCCCAAATATTCTTGATTGGATGTGTACGTGTTGTTTACTGGTGGTCATCCATTCTAAATAGTGGTGACCTGGTGACTTCTAAGAGTACCGAATGATAAAGGATGCCTGCAGGCCCCCTCTTCAAATCATTGTTTAGGATGGTCTCTGAGGCAGTTTTTCCCTAAGGGTGTTACGTGGTTAGGTGTTATTTGGCAAAAGAGGTTTGTCATACCAAAGTTTGGGAAATGCTGTCAACGCTGTAGGACTTCTCAGAATCCTTAGCAGACTGTGTTGAAGAATTGCTGGGGGTGAGGGATGGGTAGGTATAATCCACATTCATCCAGCTAAAGACCATGGACTCTTCCGTGACACCACTGTACATTGGAACACAGTTTGGGAAATGCTGTCACCTCCATATTGTAGAAAAAGAAAAATACGATTTAGTGCAAAAAGAATAGGTTAAAATGACCTAAAATACTGCCTCTTTGAGATCACTAGTCTTAACCCTTTTGTGTATTTCTCTAGATTTTTTCTCTTGTAAAAATTTAAGTAGTCAAAGTTTTAAACAAAATTGAGTCCACTTTATACGAGTTGTTTTGTAACTTTCTCAGTGTCATTAATTAAACATTTGTCCCGGGCATGGTGGGTATATCCAGTAGAAGGATGTATGTAATAAGATCTATTTAACTAATCCCGTAGAGTTCCAGACTGTTTGGTCTCAGGAACCCCTGTGCTCTAAAAAATTATTGAAGACCTCAAAGAGTTTATGTGGGTTTTATCGATCACTATTTACTCTTAGAAATTAAACTGAGAACCTATTAAAATATTTTATTAACTTATTTAAAATAGCGGTAATAAACCCATTAAGTGATATTATTTACTATATTAAAATTGAAATATAGTTGGGCAACATTATATTTTTAACGAAACACAGTGTGTTTTCCAAAACAAAAAACAATTTAGTGAGAAGACTGGCATTGTTTTACATTTTTGCTAATCTCTGTAATGTGGATTTAAGAGAAATTAGCTAGATTCTGTATTCAACCCCTTGCTATTTGTTGTTTGGTTGAAGTCAGTGAAGAAAATTTAGCCTAGCACAGATAAGTAGCTGGAGAAGGGAGGGCTTTGTGGACCTCCTGAAGGGGTCTTGGGGACCCCAGGAGTCCTCAGACCAACCACATTCTGATAACAGTGGTTGATGTCAAAATACAGTTGAGGGATATGTCGCCTGTAATTTGCTTCTAAATAATAGATGAAGTAGAAAGCAAAGCTTACAAAGGATTTGCTTAAAAAAAGAGAGAAATTAGAATTAATTGAACTGATTCCTGTAATCCTGTCTCTTTCTTACTTACATTGTCATTTGCTTTCTTGAGTGCTCTAGAAGACAGTGCGGCCCTGGGGCCCAGGCGTGGACTAGCCTGGAATGTGCAGATGGACAGCACATCTTGCTGCCACCCAGTGAAGGGCCTTTACAGGTCGGCAGTCAATACCCTACATGTGAGGAATCCAGATCTCCTGTGCCTGTGGTTGATTACTTTGGTTTTCTTTTTAGTTTTACTGTAGGACAAATTTTTAATGAGGGAAAAGGCAAGAATAGGTGAAAAAGTAGATGTTAAAATCAGATTTATTTGGACTTCTTCTTTGGGAGTATACACTTTATTAGTATTTCTAGAATGAGATCTAGAAAAAAATCAAGCTTTTTTTTAAAGTTCAATACTTAAAAAATTACCCTCTTTTTTTTCTTTATAAGATGGCCCTTTTGAGACCTTTAAATGGCTGATTTCATTGTAAAAGTGCTTTTTAAAACTACCCCAATAAAGGAAGTCTCTGGTGCTATTTGCTTTCTTTTCCTAAAAAATCTTTTGTAGTTTTCTCAGAATCTGGAATAAGTTATACATAAGTACCTGTCCTGTTTGTCTTGGTGGGGAATGGTGGTTTGGTCGTTTTGACAGGATTCTTGGTTAACCGATGACCTAGTTCTTGGACTATATTCCATAAATCCAATTTCCTCTTGAAAGGTCAAATCTGATCCTTTTCCCTCTTTTATGATAAAGTCCTTTAATTTTTTATTGTTTTAAAGATTTTATATTTAAATAATCTCCAGACCCAACATGGGGTTCAAACTCACAACTCTAAGATCAAGAGTCGTGTACTCTTAGAACTGAGCCAGCCAGGTGCCCCAGCACCAGTCCTTTACTTTTAAAACCTGACAATTTGTGGGGCGCCTGGGTGGCTCAGTCCTTAAGCGTCTGCCTCCGGCTCAGGTGGTGATCTCAGGGTCCTGGGATCGAGCCCCGCATGGATCACCCTGCTCGCAGGAAGCCTGCTTCTCCCTCTCCAACTCCCCCTGCTTGTGTTCCCTCTCGCACTCTCTCTGTGTCAAATAAATAAATAAAAATCTTTAAAAAATAAAAAAATAAAACCTGACAATTTGTTTTCTTACTTAAGTAATCTCTAGTCACTTGTATATTATTGCATTGGAACTTCAAGTACTTTTTAAAACCTGGCCTAAAAACCTAATTTATCTAAAAAAACAGTTTCTGAATTATATGGCCAGAATTCTAGAAACGGAGAGGATTTTAGAATCAATTTAGCTCAGTCAGCCCATTTTACCAAAGAATAAACAAGTGAAGTTGTTATTTGTCAGTATGGTATTTTGTAGCTCATACTATGAAAAGCAGGAATATGTAGAGCCCCATCTAGAGTCCTTGACCCATTTTTTTCTGTAATAAAGAATATTCAGAGAGCATAAATTTGAGTGACTAGTTAGGAATATTTCATGTGCAGTTGAGTCAGGCATGATTATGAAATTGGAGTGGAGTTTTAAAAATTCTGGAGAAAGTACATTGTATTAAAGTTACATCATTTTTAAATCTGTAGCACTTGTTTGTGCAAACATCCCAGATGTTTGCACACTATGCCCAAATCACAGTGTCAGAGTTGACAGTGATTCTTGGCCTGTGATTTTTCTCTACAATGAGGACTGGCATCAGTTAGCCAGTGTCTGCTGGGATTCATCTAATCAGGGAGCTCCTTTCATTTTGGGGGGCAGCAGCCTTCATTGCCAGATTTAAATTTTTTTAAAAGATTTTATTTATTTGAGAGAAAGAGTGAGCAAGTGAGAGAGAGAACACGAGTAGGGGGAGAGGGAGAAGCAGGCTCCCTACTGAGCAGAGAGCCCCATGTGGGGCTCCATCCCTGGACCCTGGGATCATGACCTGAGCCGAAGCCAGATGCTTTAACTGACTGAGCCACCCAGGTTCCCCTGTCAGATTTAAATTAATGAACCTTTTTTTTTTTTTTTTAAAGAGTAGTTTTAGGTTCAGAGCAAAATTGAGTGGAAAGTACATAGAGTTTTCATATACACTGTTCCCCACACATGTACAGCTTCCCCCACTTTTGACACCCCGCACCATAGTGTTACATGTATTAAAATCGAAGAACCTGCAATTGACACATCATTATCACCCAGTCCATAGTGTATGTTAAGGTTCACTCCTGGTGTTTGTTGTATATCCTGTGGGTTTTGACAAATGTATTCACTACTGTAGGATCATATAGAATAGTGTCAGCTGCCCTAAAAATCCTCTGTGCTACAGCTGTTCATTTCCTTCTCCACCCAACCCCTCAGCCACTGATCTTTTTACTGTCTCCATAGTTTTCCATTTTCTAGAATGTCGTAGAGTTGGAATCATACAGTACTTAGCCTTTGCAGCTTGGCTTCTTTCGCTTACTAACACACTTAAAGTTCCTCCGTGTCTTTTCATGGAGGATAGCCTTTTTTTTTTTTTTAAGATTTTATTTATTTATTTGAGAGAGAGAATGAGAGAGAGAGAGCATGAGAGGGGGAAGGGTCAGAGGGAGAAGCAGACTCCCCGCTGAGCAAGGAGCCCGATGCGGGACTTGATCCCGGGACTCCAAGCTCATGACCTGAGCTGAAGGCAGCTGCTTAACCAACTAAGCCACCCAGGTGCCCCCCTCCTCCTTTTTTTTTAAGTGCTGAATAATCCTTGTCTGGATGGAGTACAGTTTATCCATGCACCTACTCTAAAGGACAGCTTGGTTGCTCCCAAGTTTTGGCAATTATGAAAAAAGTTGCCGTCAACATCCATGTGCAGGTTTTTGTGTGGACATAAGTTTTCTACTCGTTTGGGTAAATACCGAGGGGTGTGATTGCTGGATCATATGTTAAGAGTATGATTAGTTTTGTAAGAAACTTGCCAAACTGTCTTTCAAAGTGGCTCCCAGCAGCGATGAGTGAGAGTTCCTTATGCTCCATATCCTCCCCAGCATTTGGTGTTATCAGTGTTTTGGATTTTGGCCATTCGAATAGGTGTGTAGTGGTATCATTGTTGTTTTAACTTGCAGTTCCCTAATGACATATGATGTTGAACATGTTTTTACATGCTTACTTTCCATCTGTATATCTTTGATGAGGTGTCTGTTCAGGTCTTTTGCCCATTTAAAAAATCATATTGTTTGTTTTCTTATTGTTGAGTTTGTGTGTTTGTTTTCTTATTGTTTGTATATTTTGGATAACAGTCATTTATCAAATGTGTCTTTTGCAAATATTTTCTCCTAGTTTGTCTTAGTTTCTCCTAGGCTTGTCTTCTCATTCTCCTGACATTACTTTTTACAGAGCAGAGGTTTTTAATTTTAATGTAATCCAATATATCAATTCTTTCTTTAATGGACTGTGTCATGACAGTGCCCAAGGTCATCTGCGTTTCCTCCTACATTATCTTCCAGGAATTTTATAGTTTCGCATTTCATATTTAGGTCTCCTGCATCCATTTGGATTTAATTTTTTGTGACAGGTGTAAGGTCCAGTTGTTCTGATACCATTTGTTGAAAAGATTTTGTTTCATTGTATTGCTTTTGATCCCTTGTCAAAGACCAGTTGACTGTATGTGGATCTACTTCTAGGCTCCATTCTGTTCTGTTGACCTATTTATTCTTTCACCAATACCACACTGTGTCGATTACTGTAGCTTTGTGTAAAGCTTTTTTTTTAATTATTCTTTTTTTAAAAGATTTTATTTACTTATTTGACAGAGAGAGACAGCGAGAGCAGGAACACAAGCAGGGGGAGTGGGAGAGGGAGAAGCAGGCTTCCTGCTGAGCAGGGAGCCTGATGTGGGGCTCGATCCCAGGACCCTGGGATCATGACCTGAGCCGAAGGCAGACGCTTAACGACTGAGCCACCCAGGCGCCCTTGTATAAAGCTTTGTTCTTCTTCAATATTCAGTTGGCTGTTTGGGGTCTTTTGCCTTCCTTTATAGATTTTGGAATCAGTTTATTGATACCCACAATATAACTTGCTGGGATTTTGATTGGAATTACATTGAGTCTATAGATCAAGTTGGAAAGAATTGCCATCCTGACTATATGGAGTGTTCTTCATGAACATGGAATATCTCTCCATTTATTTGGTTGTTTTTTTGATACCTTTGATTAGATTTTTCCTCATATAGATCTTAGGCATAAATATGTTAGATTTTTACCCAAGCATTTAATTTTTTTGGTGCTAATGTAAATGGTAATGTGTTTTAAATTCTGTTCTGTTTGTTCACTGATAGTATGTAAGAAAGTGATTGATTTTTGCATATTAACCTTCTGTCCTGCAGCCTTGTTATAATCACTTATTATTTCCAGGAGTTTTTTTGTTGTTAATTCTTTCACATTTTCTTTCTTTTTTTTTTTAAGATTTTATTTATTTATTTAAGTGACAGAGAGAGAGAGAGAGAGCGTGAGAGGGAACACAAGCAGGGGGAGTGGGAGAGGGAGAAGCATGTTTCCTGGTGAGCAGGGATCCCGATGCAGGGCTTGATCCCATGACCCCGGGATCATGACCTGAGCCGAAGGCAGTCACTTAACCAACTGAGCCACCCAGGCGCCCCTCTTTCACATTTTCTACATAGATGATCATGTATCATCTGAGAACAGAGGATGGTTTTACTTCTTCCATCCCCGTCTGCAGACCCTTTATTTCCTTTTCTAGTCTCATTTCATTAGCTAGGATTTCCAGGACAATGTTGAAAAGAAGTAGTCATAAGGCATGTTTTTGTCTTATTCCTCATTTTAGCAGGAGAGCTTCAAGCTTCTCACCATTAAATATGATGTTAACTATAGGTATTTTGTAGATGTTCTTTACCAAGCTGAGGAAATTCCTTTCTTTTTTTATTTTTTATTTTTTATTTTTTATTTTATTTTTAAGTAAGCTCTACGCCCAACATGGAGCTTGAACTCATGACCCTGAGATCAGGAGTTGCATGCTCTACCGAGTCCAGTGAGCCAGTCAGGCACCCCAGGAAATTCCTTTCTATTCCTAGCTTGCTGATAGTTTTTTTGTTTTTTTGTTTTTCCCAAGGAGTGTTGGATTTTGTCAAATGCTTTTTCTCCATCTTTTTTTAAGATTTATTTATCTTAAAAAAGATAAATAAAAAATTAAAAAAACCACTGGGTGGCTCAGTCAGTTAAACATCTGCCTTTGACTCAAGTCATGATCCCAGGGTCCTAGGATCAAGTCCTGCATTGGGTTCCTTTCTCAGCAGGGAGCCTGCTTCTCATTCTTTCTGCCGCTTCCCCTGCTTGTGCTCTCTTTCTCTGACAAAGAAATAAAATATATATATATTTTTTAAAGATTTTATTTATTTATTTGAGAGATAGAGAGCACGAGAGGGAAGAGGGTCAGAGGGAGAAGCAGACTCCCCGCTGAGCAGGGAGCCCGATGTGGGACTCGATCCCAGGACTCCAGGATCATGACCTGAGCCGAAGGCAGTCGCTCAACCAACTGAGCCACCCAGGCGCCCCAATAAAATATTTTTTTAAAAAAAGATTTATTAGAGAGAGAGTGTGAGCACGGTGGGGGAGGGGCAGAGGGAGAGAATTTCAAGCAGACTCCCTGCTGAGCTCAGAGCCCATCGCCCCATCACCTCATCGCCCCATCACCTCATCACCCCATCGCTCCATCGCCCCATTGTGGGGCTTGATCTCACGATCCTGAGATCAGGACCCTGATACCATGACCTGAGCCGAAACCAAGAGTTGGTTGCCCAGCCAACTGCACCACCCAGGTACCCCGCTTTTTCTCCATCTTTTGATGTGATCATGTAGTTTTTCATCTTTTACCTGTTGATGTGATGGGTTACATTAATTGATTTTTGTATGTTGAAACAGCCTTACATACTTAGGATAAATCTGACTTGGTCGTGCTGTATAATTCTTTTTTTTTTTAAAGATTTTATTTATTTATTTGAGAGAGAGAGAATGAGAGAGAGCACGAGAGGGAAGAGGGTCAGAGGGAGAAGCAGACTCCCTGCTGAGCAGGGAGCCTGATGTGGGACTCGATCCCGGGACTCCAGGATCATGACCTGAGCCAAATGCAGTCGCTTAACCAACTGAGCCACCCAGGCGCCCCTGTATAATTCTTTTTATACCTTGTTGATACAGATTTGCTAATGTTTTGTTGAGGATTTTTCCATGAGATATGTTGGTATAAGATAAGATATAAGATATTTGTATAATATCTTTGCTTAGTTTTGGTATTAGGATAATGCTGGCCTCATAGAATGAATTAGGAAGTATTCCTTCTGCTCCTGTCTTCTGGAAGGGATTATGGAGTACTGATACATTTTTTTTTCCTTAAATGTTTGGTAGAATTTATTAGTGAACCCATATGGGCCTAGTGCTTTCTATTTTGGAAGGTTATTTATTATTGATTCAGTTTCTTCAGTAGATTCAGTTTCATTTCTGATATTAGTAATTTGTGTTTTCTCATTCGCTTTCTCTCTTTCGTTATCTTGGTTAGAAGCTTATCAGTCTTTTTAAAGAACCAACTTTGGTTTTGTTGTTTTTTTGTTTTGTTTTGTTTTGTTTGTCTCTGTTCATTTCCTGTGTTGAATTTCCTTGATTTCTGCTCTAACTTTTATTATTTCTTTTCTTCTGCTTACTTTGGATTTAATTTGCTCTTCTTTTCTAGTTTCCTAAGATGGAAGCTTTAGAGTATTGATTTTAGATCTTCTTTTCTAATATATGCATTCCACGGTATTAATTTCCCTCAAAGTACTGCTTTGGCTGCACTCCACACGTTTTGATGAGTTGTATTTTCACTTTCATTAGTTCAGAATATTTTCAGATTTCTCTTGAGATTTCTTCTCTGATCTTTGTGTTATTTAGAAGTTTAATGTTTAATCTCCAAGTATTTGGGGCTTTCCCAGCTATCTTTATGTTATTGATTCTTATTTAATTACATTATGGTCTGGTAGTAAATGATGTATGATTTTTATTCTTTTAAATCTGTTAAGGTGGGGTGCCTGGGTGGCTCAGTTGGTTAAGCAACTGCCTTCGGCTCAGGTCATGATCCTGGAGTCCCAGGATCGAGTCCCGCATCGGGCTCCCTGCTCAGCGAGGAGCCTGCTTCTCCCTCTAACCCTCCCCGCTCTCATGTACTCTCTCTCTCCCTCTCATTCTCACTCTCTCAAAATAAATAAATAAATCTTAAAAAAAAAAAAATCTGTTAAGGTGTGTTTTATGGCCCTGAATGTGGTGTATCTTGGTGAATGTTCCATGTCAGCTTAAAAAGAATGTGTAATCTGCTGTTGTTGGATTAAGTAGTCTATAGATGTCCATTATACCCAGTTTATTGGTGCTTTTCAGTTCAGCTGTGTCCTTACTGATTTTCCCAGGACCCTGGGATCATGACCTGAGCTGAAGGCAGACGCTTAACTGACTGACCCACCGAGGCACCCCCTGACAATCTGTCTTTTAATTGGTGGATTTATTGTTATTATTTTTAATATTTTATTTATTTATTTGAGAGAGACAGACAGAGCTCACGCAGGAAGGAGGGGGAGAAGCAGACACCCCGCGGAGCAGGGAGCCCGATGTGGGGCTCGATCCCAGGACCCTGGGATCATGACCCGAGCTGAAGGCAGACACTCAACCATCTGAGCCACCCAGGCGCCCTTAATTGGTGGATTTATATCTTTGATGCTTACACTGATTATTGATTTAGTTGGTTTAATATCTGTTGTCTTAATTACTGTTTTCTTTTTGTTGCCTTGTTCTTTGTTCCTCTTTATGTCTTCCATTATCAAGTACGTTGTTGCTGTTGTTATTTTGAGAAACTATATTTGTTAGATAAATTAAGAGTAAGAAAAATAAAAGTTTTTATTTTACCTTATTCATACTCCATTGCCCTTCCTTTCTTTATGTACATCTGAGGTTCTGTTTGTTTTTTTTTTTAAGATTTTATTTATTGATTTGACAGAGGGAGACACAGCGAGAGAGGGAACACAAGCAGGGGGAGTGGGAGAGGGAGAAGCAGGCTTCCGGCCGAGCAGGGAGCCCGATGCGGGGCTTGATCCCAGGACCCTGGGATCATGACCTGAGTCGAAGGCAGTCGCTTAACCAACTGAGCCACCCAGGCGCTCCTGTTGTTGTTCTTTAAGTCTTGTAGTTTTTTGTTGAAAAGTGGACATGATGTGCTGGGTGAAAGGAACTGCCATGAACAGGCCTTCAGTGAGATGGCGGTGAGGGATGTGTGGGGGTGCTTCCTAGTGCTGTGATTAAGTCAGTCTTTGAGTAACCTGTGCCCCGGGACTGTGAACAACACAAGCGCCTCTCAGCCATCCCTCTCCCCACCAAGGTGGGACGAGGGATGGCTGGGTGGGCTGGAGGTGGGTATTTCCTTTCCTCCAGGTGGGTTAGGCTCTGATCAAGTAGTTCCTCCCAAGGGCAGGCCCTGTAAAGAAGAACTGAATGGTCTGGTATATTTCATAATGCTTACTCTCCTTTCCCTCTGCTGGAAGCACTAAGGGATTTTCTCTGATATTCCCGGTGAGGATCTTGTAGGGCTCCTGGAGATAAAACTCGCAAAAGTGTGGGGGCCTCCCGAAGACTGGGCCCTCCTGGAGTTTTTAGCTTTCAGATTTGTTCACACCGAGCCTCCAGCTGTTCATCAGTCATAGTTCAGGATCTCTTACCCAGGCACTGGTTCCCGCTGAGGGTTCTGCTCAGATGAATTGTGAGTTCTCTCTCTGTATTCCTGTCCCTACAGTTTAGGGGGACAGTGGTCTGCCCTGTGACCTCACTTCTCTGATGACATAAGACGAGTTGTTGATATTGCAGTTTGTTCAACTTTTTACTTGTTGTTAGGACAAAGTGGTGACTTCTAAACTCCTTATGTGCTGGACCAGAAACCACAAGTTCTCAATATAACTTTTTTTTTTTAAGATTTTATTTATTTATTTGAGAGGGGGAGAGAGAGAGTACCAGTGGGGGAAGGGGGAGAAGGAGAGGGAGAAGCAGACTCCCCGCTGAGCATAGATCCCCATGTGGGGCTCAATCTCAGGACCCTGGGATCACAGCCCAAGCCAAAGGGAGACCCTTCACTGACTGAGCCACCCAGGCACCCCATCAGTATAACATTTTAAAGCGTACAGTTCAGTGGCATTTAGTATATTCACAATGTTGTGTAACTACCACCTCTAATTCCAAAATCCAAAACGTTTTCATCATCCCAAGTCACTTCCTCTCCCCTTCTCCCCTGAATCCTTGGTAATGACTAATCTGCTTTCTGTCTCTGGATTTAATTGTTCTGGATAGTTCATGTAAATAGAATTATACAATATGTCTGACTGCTGTCACTTAGCATAACATTTTTGAGGCTTATTCACAATGGAGCGTGTGTTAGTACTCCATTCCTTCTTAATGGCTGAATAATATTCCACTGCATTTTGTTTATCCATTCATCTGCTGATGGACATTCTGGCTTGTTTCTACCCTTTAGCTGTTGTGAATAGTGCAGCTGTGAGTATTAGTGTATGAGTATTTGAGTACCAGGAACAGTTTTTGGGGTATCTACTGAGGAGTAGAATTATTGGGTCATATGGTAGTTCTTTGATTGAGGAACCAGAGAACATGCCTGAACTACTTTGCATTCCTACCTGCAGAGGGTGTTACTACCTCCTCCATCCCAACACCTCAACTTTTTACATCTCAAAGTAAAGCATCCTCTGTTTCTTCAACTGTTCTTCATATCACTTATGACTTTATTAACAGAATCTCTGCCAGCCTGCCTCGTTCCTTTCTCCTTGAGTGCTCCATGGTGTAGATACTACCTTTCTTCAGATGGGGCAGAGGGTTTAAAAGAGCTCTGCATACAGGAGCAGAGTTGGAACGCTGTGGGCCTAGCACCCCCTGTCTATGCTCTTCAGCCACTTTGTCACACCAACTTTATTTAACCAAGTCCTTCCACCATGTTGGTGTTGAACCACGCTTCTCATCTTCTAACTCGATGCTTTGTTTTAATGCAGGCCTTTACATTTCATCTTGCTGTGTGTGACCCACCACCCCATTCTGTCAAGTGAGTTTTGATCCTGACTCCACATTCCATCTGTTTGTTCTCCGATTTGATGTAAAGGCTGGAGACGGCCAACCAAGTGTGAACTTTGAAAGGGAATGAGAGACCGTTCTAGTTTCCTAGGGTCATTATTCAGTGACCTTTTGGGGTGTCATTAAACCCATTTAAGTCCACCCATCTTCATTTCCATCCAGTTTCCGTTTTGCCATCTTGTTCTTAGTCACAAGAAAATGAAGGTCTTCGCCAGATGCCTCGTCACAGTTTAATACACCTTTTCTGGAGTTTATTTGAGTTGTGGTAAGCATCATTTTTATCGAGGTGCTTGGCACTCTGTAAATTGTAGCTGAAGTTCTTCCAGCGTCCCTGTCACTTTCCTGGTAACCCCCTCAAAAGGAAATGTGTAGATCACTTGTACTTGTGAGTAATGTTACCAGCTCTTTGTGATTTCTTTTCCTTCTCTAAAGGCACAAAAACCAATCTAGAATTTTGTTCGTGATCAGTGTCAGACTCACTGAAATACAGTTTCGAACTGTCCATCTTCCCATTTTGAACATTCGGGTATTATGTGCCTTGCAAATTCCTTAAACTGTAGTGTAGTGTAGCGATTCTGTCCATATGTTTTCTCCGTGTCCTGTGACTTAAACCTCCCCCTGCCCCGAAACTTAGGAGAAGTGTGTCCTTTTCTTCTTTGTCTGTATGTCTTCCCTAGTCTTGGACTGGACTTCTCTCATCGTTACAGCGATTCCGCTCTTTCTACTATAAATGTGCTTCTTGAGAGATGAGGTGGCAGAATAAGATTGAGTGGTTCTGTTTCCTGTTTATCATAAAAATGTTACACTGAATTTTTTTTATTTTTTTAAAGATTTTATTTATTTATTCGAGAGAGAATGAGATATATATATATAGAGAGAGCATGAGGGTCAGAGGGAGAAGCAGACTCCCTGCCGTTCAGGGAGCCCGATGTGGGACTCAATCCCGGGACTCCAGGATCATGACTTGAGCCGAAGGCAGTCGCTTAACCAACTGAGCCACCCAGGCGCCCGTTACACTGATTTTTAAGTAATGTAAGAACTCTGTGTAAAAGCGTTTATCTTGCTGTGGGTAGTATTGTAAGAATGTAACCAATGAGCAAAAAGTAGGGGAGCATGGACAGAAACTTCATTTTTCTGACTAGCTGTCCTGGATTTATTAGGCAAGTCTAGTCAACTTAATGACAGTATTTTGGGTAACAGCTGTTAAGGACTCTGCATTGATCATGAATGTCAGCAGGTCTTGAATGCTAGGTGGCCTTTTCTGAACTATATATGATAAAGTTTTCCATTGTATATGAAGGTCAGGAGACTAAAAAAAACACGCAGAACTTGGAAATTGCCACCAGACTATTATGTTACGATTCGGGACAGCGCCCTGTCCTATTTGAATTTGAGACAAATGTGGTGATGATAAAGAAGAAAGGAAAGGGCATTCTTGGCCTGTATTTTCTGATAACATCGCAGACGAGGAAATTTAAGGAAATCATGGCCTGCACTTTGTTGTGTCGCTAGATTTCTGATTGACTTGCATTGTAAGGGTTAATTGATAAATGGATGAATACGAACCAACAACTTGAAATGTTCTGATCGTGTTTTGGCAGTGAATTTGTTACTGTCATGTTATATATTTAATTCTCTAGAAAACTGCATAAAAATATATGTACTCTGAATCCTTTCCATGCTCATAAGCTAGGAACTGAGAGGCGTGAAAGGGCTCTGTTCCAAAAATATTTTCCTCCAGCAGCTTGCAACTTGCCTCCACTTCTTACCTTAGTTTCTACTTTTATATTAAATCATTGCAGTTCTTTGCAAAATGCAAGTGTGGGTACCTTAAGTCATTGTCATTGATCAGCGCCCAACTCAAGTTCATTTCTCAGACCAACTGGCCAGTCTTAGCAGGACTGTGAGGAAGTGGAAAGTTGCTGCAGGTAAGTTTTGATTCAGTGCAAATGAGGAGGTCAGGAAAATCTGGAAGCACATACTGATGGGGGAAGGGGCAGGTGTACACGTTGGAAACTCTGGCCCGCCAGGGGAAGCTCTGGGAACCTGTCTGTAGCACATATAGAAAGGCAGTGGATTGACACCGAAGAGAAAGTTCACACTTTTGCATTGCTTTGCCTGTGAGAAATGCTCTACGTTACATTTCCGAGAATTAATGGTCATGCGTGAGATGATTTTGCTTAAGTGGGGGGGCTCTTGTGCTAAAATAAGCAAGGAGCCAGTGGCCATAGTTGGTACCAGCTATGAGTAAGTGTCCTAGAAAAGCTAAGCCAAAGACAGGTCCCTACCAAAATAGCTCAGAAGTGGGGGAGTTTTGGGTGGGGAGGACAAAGGGCAAGAAAGCATTTAAGAGAGCAAAAGTGAAAATCGCTCAGTTTCTCTGACAAGGAAACTCTCCAAATGCCTCTATTCACGAGCCTTCTGTGATATGTTTGTTCTTTGTCGGGGAGTGCGTCAGAACCAACTGGAGAATGTTCCATCCCAAACCTGCCCAGCACCAGGTCAGCCTGCCTGACTCAGACTCCAGGATGGGGCCCAGGAGGTGTAGTTGATGGGAGGCATCTAGGGGATGCTGCCTCACACCAGGCTAAGGAGTGCTGCTGTGGCTGATGAACTGAGGCATATTCTTTGCTCTCTGGTTTGGTCTCCCCTCCTCTGTTAGGATACTAATTTTAATCGAGTGTCTCCAGTTTCGCACCTCCCCTACTTGCTGCAGAGATAAACATCTGAAGGAGGAAGACACGTTCTCCAACTCCAAAACATCTGAAGGAGGAAGACACGTTCTCCAACTCCATCTCTTCCTCCCTTTTCACTCCTCCTTGTAAAACGTAGTTCTGAAATGCATGCATGAACAGCCACCACCTGAGGGAAGAGGCTTGAGAAAAAACTCAGGACCCTTTGGACTTAACCCAGCGCCCACCCGTGTTGGTCAAAGAAGATCCCCAAGTCCCCTGGGTATGCAGACCAGCAAACAGTGCCCTTTCAGGCACCCATCTTTATGCGTCCTTCTGGGGTATTGTGGGATTCAGGCCGAGTGCTTGCTCTGTTGCCAGGGCTCCTGTAGCTGAGGGCAGGGCTGTGGGCTTCAGGGCAACAAGGCTGGCTGCAGGGTATTGATTACCAGCACCTGCGAGGGATCCTGTGCCTCCAGGAGCACGTCCACCAGGACCCTTCCAGATGTGACCGCCTCATCCTGAGGGAGACCCGTTACTCCTTAAACGTTTAAGAATTATCCTCCCTGTGCTCATTGCCCATCACCTTTGGAACTTCTGGAAGAGTTGTGTAAGAGTTTTTGCCTTTGGAAATCCTACTGTAGCTGGACACAGGGTTCCCATACTAGCGTGGCTGCCGCATGACATTTGTGACATTAAAGAGAGGCTCTCAGTTAATACGTGAGATAGTTGCTCAGGAGATGAAGAATGGAACACGGACATTAAATTTCTGTTAGCCTTGCTGGTTATGTTTTGGGTTGGTGCCTGGCCTTTTAATTTTATGTGGTAAATCTTAATATTGAGTAAAAGAAAATTTGATTAGGAAAGTAATTGATTTCTGCACTTCATGCTAGTGAAATGTTTTCATTTGATTACTAGAAAAGTTTGTGAGTATGGTCCTGAGTTACTTTGGAAAATTAAATGTAACTTCTTATGAAAATCTGGGTGGTAGAAAAATGAGATAATAAGGCCCTGAGGTGTGGCCTCTTTAAATGTAAACATCAAAAAATTTATTTTTTTAAAGATTTTTATTTATTTATTAGAGAGGGAGAGAGAAACAGCATGAGAGGGGAGAGGGTCAGAGGGAGAAGCAGACTCCCCGCTGAGCTGGGAGCCCGATGTGGGACTCGATCCTGGGACTCCAGGATCATGACCTGAGCCGAAGGCAGTTGCTTAACCAACTGAGCCACCCAGGCGCCCCAACATCAAAAAACTTATTAAAGACTTCTTTAAAATATACACATTTTTCTGATAACAGTGAATAAAATATACCAACTGCTCTTGATTGGCTTAGGATAGATTGTTACTCTGTGCTCTAGATGGGTGCATACACAGAGCAGGGCTTCACAGACCCCTCTGTAGAATATACCCAGAACTTGTTTAAAAAAAGAAACCCTTATATTGTCTGTGTCCATCTCTCTGTATGTCCATCCACCCACCCATCTATCTGGCTTCTGTTCCATCTTTCTCGTAACAGTTGAGTGAGAATGCTCAGTTACGAAACCTGTTGAATAGTGTAACAAAGATGTCCATCTGTAAAACTAATTAGGGGAACAAAAAAAAAAGGAAGCAACCCTCTTGGGAGTTCGTTTTTTAAAATTATTATTCTCAGTAAAAGCATAATGTTTTTGTCTTTATTATCTATTTCTTACCATTATTCAAAGCATAGGCTGTCATTTCAGCTTCAAATTAACTTCCTTGTTGCTTTTCAGCCCTCTGTGTCACTAGCCTATACATCCTCTGGAAATGCGGCACCAATATCACACCTTATTTGTATCTCTTCCCTGGTCTCTTTCCCCAGGGTAGCACTTGGGGAAGTCTCCTGTGAACTGTTAAGACATTGTTGCTGAAGTGGGCACCTGGGTGGCTCAGTTGGTTAAGCGACGCCTTCGGCTCAGGTCATGATCCTGGAGTCCCGGGATCGAGTCCCGCCTCGGGCTCCCTGCTCAGCAGTGAGTCTGCTTCTCCCTCGGACCCTCCCCCTCTCATGCTCTCTCTCTCTATCTCATTCTCTCTCTCAAATAAATAAATAAAATCTTTAAAAAAAAAGATATTGTTGCTGAAGAGAATACAAGTAAAATTTGGGAAGGGCAGGCATAAAAGAAACATAGTGTTACAATTTGATTTTGAAGATGTTAGATTTCTTAGGGTCATTAATAGAGATTTCACTATGTTTTAGAATAGTGATTCTTAACCTGGACTGATTTCAGCAGGAGTCTGAAGCCCTTAAAACCTCCTGCCTAGTGTTTTCTATGTTTGCATTTTTTCCTTCGGAGGGGTTTTTGTGGCTTTCTATAGGTTCTTAAAAGAGTCCATAACGTGAAAATGTTATGAACTTTGCTTTAGGAGGTCATGCTACTTCCATTAACAGTTCTCCAGTTATTTGAATTTGGGGTTGCTATATTTAAGCCAGACTTAATATCAGAAACATTTATTCCACTTGACTTTTTTTTTTTTTTTAAGATTTTATTTATTTATTTGACAGAGAGATAGAGAGAGCCCAGGCAGGGGGAGTTGCCGGCAGAAGCAGAGGGAGAAGCAGGCTTCCCGCTGAGCAGGGGGAGCCCGATGTGGGACTCCATCCCAGGACCCCGGGATCATGACCTGAGCCAAAGGCAGATGCTTAACTGTCTGAGCCACCCAGGCGCCCTCCAGTTGACTTTTTTTATCCTAATTTTTAAAATCACACTTGAGATCATCACACTCTGATTTCTCAAAAATAGCATTGTGACTGTTGCTGTCTCTTGCCTAATCGTGTAGCTACATCTCTTTTAGAAAATTAGTCTTAATGGTAAGCAAAATTGAGCATACAGAGTGCCTAGAATGTAGCCAATGATCAGTGAGTACATGCTGTATTTGATGTTGAATATACAAAACTGGGTATTACTTAAGCCAGTAGAATTTTTTTTTTAAGATTTTATTTAATCTCTATACTTAACATGGGACTTGAATTTACAACCCCGAGATCAAGAGTCACACGCTCCACTGACCCAGCCAGCCAGGCGCCCCTCAGGCCAGTAGAATTTTCTGGTCAACACAGAACTGAATTGAAATATATTATTGAAATACTATTTTTTAAAAGATTTTATTTATTTATTTGAGAGAGAGCATGCATGAGAGACGGTGAACGAGGCGGGGGGGGGGGGGGAGAGGGGGAAGCAGACTCCCCGCTGAGCAGGGCTTATCCCAGGACCCATGAGATCATGACCTGAGCTGAAAGCAGTTGCTTAACCAGCTGAGCCACCCAGGTGCCCCATTATTATTGAAATACTTTTTAAAATGACAATCTCAGTAAAGCTGTTTGAAAAAAAAAATCCTCAATACAGTATTAGCAGAGCAAACCCAACAATGTCTAAAAAGAATTATACACCATGACCAAATGGGCTTTATTCCAAGTACACAAGGCTATTTCAGTATTCAAAAAATCAATAATCCACCATATCAACAGGTTAAAGAAGAAAAATCACCTGATCATGTCGATCAAAGCAGAAATAGCGTTTGACAAAATCTAATACCCATTCATGACAAAAATTCTCAGCAAGTAAAGAGTAGGGGGGAGCTCTCTCAACCTGATAAAGAATAGTTACAGAAAAACCTAATTAGTAGACATACTTATTGGTGAAAAAAGTCGGGAACGTTGTAGAAACCACAAAAGCATTATTGTTTAAAGTTTTTTCTTTCATAGCAGTAGACTTTATGATGAAATATGTCAGAGAGATATATTGGGTTAAATCATTTGCTATAGCAAAACATCCAGATAAATATGAATCCTGACTGGCTATTTGATGCTATTAAGTAATTGTGAATTATTTAGATGATAATGCCCTTACGGTTTTAAAAATAGTTACTGTCTTTTAGAGATGTATGTTGAAGTGTTGAGGGGTGAAGTGTATGAAGTTTGGGATTTGTTTCAAAATATTTGAAATTGGTGGTGGGAATGAGGGTGTAGAAATCAAACAAGATTGGCCCTTTGTTGCTAATTGTAGTGGTGGAGTCATGCATTATTCTGTTCTGTCTTTTATATCTTACGTACTATAAAAAGATAAAATTCTTCGATGTAAAACTTGTTTGGTCACACCCATTAGGATGGCTACTATCAAAAACCAGAAAAGAGGGGCGCCTGGGTGGCTCAGTCGTTAAACGTCTGCCTTCGGCCCCGGTCATGATACCAGGGTTCTGGGATCGAGCCCCACATCGAGCTCTCTGCTCAGTGGGAAGCCTACTTCTCCCTCTCCCACTTCCCCTGCTTGTGTTCCTTCTCTTGCTGTGTCTCTCTGTCAAATAAATAAATAAATAAAAATTAAAAAAAAAAAAAACAGAAAAGAATGAGTATTGGCGAGGATGTGGAGAAACCGGAGCCCTCGTGCACTGGTGGTAGGAACGTAAAATGATGCAGCCACTATGGAAGACAGTATGGCGGTTCCTCAAAACATTAAAAATAGAATTACTTGGATCCAGCAAGTCCACTTCTGGGTATAGACCCAAAAGAGTTGAAAGCAGGATCTCGAGAAGATATTTGTACACCCATATTCGTGACAGCATTATTCACAAGAGCTGAAAGGTGCAGCAACCCAAGTGTCCATTGATGGATGAGGGTAAATGGAATAGTATTCAGTTTAATGAGAAAGGAAATTCTGACACAGTATATAATATGAATGAGCCTTCAGGACATTATGCTAAGTGAAATAAACCAGTCATAAATACCCACTTATTGGGGATACTGAATATAGTCAAATTCATAGAGACAGAAAGTAGAATGGTCACCAGGGGCTGGGGGAAAGGGGGATGGAGAATTGGTGTTTAATGGGGACAGTTTCAGTTTTGCGAGATGAAACGAGTTCTGGAGATGGAAGGTGGTGATGGCTGCACAACAATTGAATGTTCCTAGAACCGCTGAACAGTACACCTAAAATGGTTAAGATGGTTAATTTTATGTTGTTTTTGACTCCACAATTAAAAAAAAACCTTGGGGCGCCTGGGTGGCTCAGTCGTTAAGCGTCTGCCTTCGGCTCAGGTCATGATCCCAGGGTCCTGGGATGGAGCCCCGCATCGGGCTCCCTGCTCCGCGGGAAGCCTGCTTCTCCCTCTCCCACTCCCCCTGCTTGTGTTCCCTCTCTTGCTGTGTCTCTCTCTGCCAAATAAATAAAATCTTTAAAAATAAATGAAAATGAACTTGTAATACGTATAAATGGTAAAGTTGGCTATTTTGAAGTCTACAAATGATTTTAATGTGGAAAACTTTGGTTTTCCTTAAGGAAGTGGGTATGTCAGTGGTTCTCAAGGGATCTGGGGAGGGCGTTTGCCCCCTGGGCACACTGGCAACATCTGGAGACATTTTGTTCGTCACAACTGGGGACGGTGCTCCTGGCGTCTAGTGGGTGGAGGCCAGCAATGCGGCTAAACATCTTGCAGAGCACAGGACGGCTCCGCCGCAGAGAATGATCTGGCGCAGGATGATTGGGAGACCCTGAGCTACATGATAGAGGTTTTCCCAACACTTTAGTATTAAATTTATTTGGGATTGTGATGAAGCCCTTAACCTATGCTTACAGATTTTGTGTAGAGGTTCTTTGGAAGTGTTCCATTTTAGAAAAAAAGTTAAGAGTATAAAAAATGTATTTTACAAAGTCAGAGGAAAGTGATGCTGTGTTAACCAAACCATTACTAGAACAGTGTCAGCTGAAAGGGGGAGCTACTGTTTGTAAATTTCATGCAGTGTTACTTTGGTTAATTAAAAAGTTTCCTCTTTCACTAAAAAAAAAAAAACAACACTTTTTTTGTTTGCTTTTTGTTTTACACTTAACAATATTACTGTGTATAATACTCCTTAATTCCTTTCTTTCCAGAGTAAAAGGAATAAAGTGAGGCCCCTACAGGGTTTGAGATTGTAGGGATTTCCTGTAGCTCTGGGCTGTACTTCAGATGATGATGATAGGGAGGTCATCACGGGAATGCCTCCTGAGTCTCCTTAGCTCTGCCCTCGCAGTTATTTCTGAAATCTAGCTCTTGCTTATACTTAATTTATCCACAAATATTTGTTGAGCACTTGTGTGGCAGGCACAGAGTGGGCTCTTCACTGATGTTATTTATAATCCGCCAAACAAGGTTGTGGAAGGTGGTCCCATTCCTGACTTACAATGCAGAAATAGGTAAGGGGTGGTTAAAGAATCCACACCTAGTTACAGAGTGAGTCAGAAACAAAGTTCACTTACTTAACTACATTCTGTCCGATCCCAGAGTTCCTGCCTTTTCCACCAGACTGCACTGTCTAAAACTTTTAACAGCATCTTGCTGTCTAAAGAATGAAGAGAGCTCATTGGTGTAGGGGGATGCTCACCGTCAGGCCCCTCTCCAGCTGCACCTCATTATACTCTTAGAGCTGTCCATTCAGCAGTCTTGTTGGGCCCAGAATGTGCCGCAGACCTGATACACATTTTTATTCTGTTTAAAATGCTCCCTCACACCCAGGAGGCCTGTTATCCCTTCAAAGATGTCCTTGGGAGATCTCCGCTTGTACTTGGATGGACCCTAGAGCTGATCTCAGATTTCCAGCCCTTCTTCCAGACACATGGTAGCATGGCACTTCTCCACCCTGGTGGGTTTGGGTGGGGCCATGTGAGTAGCTCTGGCTGAATGAGCGAGGAGCCATGTGTGCCCTCTGGGTGGAAGGTGTCGCTCCCACGACACCTTTCCCTCTGGTACGGGGCAGGGCCACATTTGAGATGGTGGCTCCTAGGTCATGTCGGTCTCTGCTGGCTGATGAAGTTCCCAACACTGGGTGAGTCTCCTTCTGTAGTTTTTTTACCACACTGTATAGCCCTTTAATTATAGCCACGCCATTTGGAATATTGTAGGTGGCTGTTGGTAATGTTTGTGTCCTCAGCAAGCCTGTGATTTGATTCCCCAAAGCCCCGCACCTTGCAGCGTGCTTATGTATGGTAGATATTCAGGAAGGATCTCTTGGGACAAAATCAAAGTCAGTGGGATGTGAAGCTGAAAGGACCTTTGACATTAAGCTGGCTTGAATGACGAGGGACGGTCTGATTTAAATAAGAATTTATCGGACTGAGGACTGTCCCAAAGAGAGTCTGTGAGAATGTGCCTTTTTACATTTTGATTTTGGGTCTGTTACTTATTCTAAATGTTTCTTTGAGGTGAAAAAGAATCAGCTGGAGATTTTGTACTTACATAGCATAGGACACTTTTCTGTGCAGATCCTCCTGAGAGGAGGGTCCGGTGACTCAAGATTACATTCCCCTCCTTCCCTGAGGCAAGGGCTGGAGTGTTTCATCCAAGCCGATCAGTGGTACCTGTCGCCATCTAGTGGTAGCATTCCTTAATGGCAGATTCTTACGGCCCGAGATTTAAAGCTGATTCTGCAAACAAAACATAACACCATCTAGGATTTGCTGTGAAATGCTGGTGGTCTCTTAAGACATCCAGCTGTTATTATTTATTGTGTCATTCTTGGTCCATTGTGACCAGCCTGGGTTTCTGGGAACGAGAAGGGGCACACATTAAGTTCTCTTTCGAAAACAGCGGATGTCTTTTTATAGTAGAAGGAAGAAGTCAGAGGGGAACTGCTTGGTGCTGGGTTGACGTCAAGGCCACAGAGGTGGCTCCAGAACCACCTCTCCAAGGGTGGGTGACTTGTGCAGCCTGGATGGGGACCAGCCTCTCCTCAGCCCATAGAGTTGGGATGTACTAGGGAGGCCTAAGTAATATATTTGAAGTTAACCCTGAGATTGACTGTTGGCGTTCTTTTCCTCTTGATTTTTAAATTGATGGCAATTTCTAATGATTAAAATCTATCACAGGGTGCCTGGGGGGCTCAGTTGGTTAAGCTTCTTCTTGATTTTGGCTCAGGTTGTGATCTCAGGGTTGTGAGATCACGCACTGTGTCCACCCAGCGGGGAGTCTGCTTGGGATTCTCCCTCTCCCTCTGCCCCTCCCTCCACTCACGCTCTCTCTCAAGTAAATAAATAAATCTTCAAAAAAAAAAAATCTCCCACAACCACAAAACCAGCCCTGTCCTAAAGTCCTAGGCATGTCCCCAGGTGGAACTTAAGTACGGAAGGTCTGATTGCCAGTCTTGCTATTCCGTGATTTCAATTAAAAATTGAATTGGCTTTTTAATGACCTAGAATGTGGTGAAACGAATCAGGTGAAGACTCTCAACATGGGTGACATGTTCCTTTATTTGTGATTTCTTTGGGGGGAAGATTACAGAAATATTATTCACTTGTTTCTATAAATATTTGATAAGGCCAATTGAATGTGATGAAATATTAAAAATATCATTTATTAAATATTTAAAAGTTCAGCCCTTGGAACTGGCCGAATCTCTTCATTCTACTGCCAGCTGAAAGGAGCAATTTATAAATTCTGAATTACAAAATTAGGAACTGGGAATATAGCTATACAATTATTTTTGCTTTGAACCATTAGCCATTTTCAGCTATGGGCCTTTCTTTTTTCTTCCTTTCTTTTCTTTTTTTTTCTTTAAGATTTTATCTTTAAGTAATCTCCACACCCAGCATGGGGCTCGAACTCCCAACCCCGAGATCAAGAGTCACATGCTCCACCGACTGAGCCAGCCGGGTGCCCCACTACGGGTCTTCCCATGAGAGTAGCAGAAGGGCACACACTGTGCTCCTACCCATCACAGGCTTCCTGCGGTGTGCTCTGCCTGGCATTTCCACATTCCTAGGGGGCTGAACACAGTCATTTGGCTTACGTGTCAGGACTTTTATGGACTTGCACACTGGAATAATCTTCAGCTTTATTTGCCGCGCTTATAACTTTATTAATAAAACCTTTAGTATGAAAACAAATTGGAACCAAATACTGCTATTAATGGTGCATTGTTAATAGTAAGTCGAACTCACATTTTCTGTGTTTTAAAATGAGATTAGTGGGGCGCCTGGGTGGCTCTGAGCCGAAGGCAGAGGTCATGATCCCAGGGTCCTGGGATCAAGCCCCGCCATCGGGCTCCCTGCTCGGCGGGGAGTCTGCTTCTCCCTCTCCCACTCCCCTCTGCTTGTGTTCCCTCTCTCACTGTGTCTCTCTCTGCAAACAAATAAATAAAATCTTTTTAAAAAAATAAATAAAATGAGATTAGTGACAAAAAACAGAGGGCTGGGGCGCCTGGGTGGCTCAGTTGGTTAAGCGACTGCCTTCGGCTCAGGTCATGATCCTGGAGTCCCGGGATCGAGTCCCGCATCGGGCTCCCTGCTCGGCAGGGAGTCGGCTTCTCTCTCTCTGACCCTCTTCCCTCTTGTGCTCTCTCTCATTCTCTCTCTCTCTCTCAGGTAAATAAATAAAATCTTAAAAAAAAAAAAAAAAAAACAGAGGGCTTTGCACTACTTCCTTTCAGGTGGCCTGTTTCTCTGTATTGTCTGTGTAACTGCAGGCAGTGTTCCAGCCTCCGTCCTAGATGGTTTAACGAGCTGTCTGGGGAGGATGGGAGTCTTGGCAACTGGGTAATGGCACAGTGCTAGGTGCTGGGAATTACCAGAGAACAAGAGGTTTAGTTCACGTTTGAATGGAGGAGAAGTCACAGCGACACCTAATGGCATTTATTGAGCGCCAGACTCTGTCCTAAGCCTTTCACCGAACAACTCATCAGCTGGGTACTATTGCCATCCTCTATGGGTGGGGAAACTGAGGCCCACTGAAGGGAAGCCATGTAGCCTGCCCCGAGGCCCCCAGCTCGCACCGCTGCCCTCTCCCTGACGGTGTGGCGACGAGCAGCCAAAGAAAAGGAAAAGCGGACGTGGGGACCAGAGTGGAAGGTGCTGTAGCTGGAGGAGGGAACGTTTGAACGGAGACCCGAGTGAGGTGAGGAGTGCCCCTGAGACCCTGTCGGGTTGGAAGAGGTCAGAGCTGTTTTAATTATGTTAAGACGTCGCTTGCCTTTTTCCTCGTCTCTCACGTTCCTGCTGGAGCTCTCTAGGGGCCGCGTGACATGTGACAGAGCGGCCTGCAGGCTGCGGGAGAAGCAGGACTCTGCAGACTGTAGAAAGACTTGCAAACGTGACACGTCGCCGCT
Source organism: Callorhinus ursinus (assembly GCF_003265705.2). Lineage (NCBI taxonomy): Eukaryota > Metazoa > Chordata > Mammalia > Carnivora > Otariidae > Callorhinus > Callorhinus ursinus. The sequence continues at coordinate 29,961,777 of NW_027397080.1, forward strand.
CTTCTTCGTAAACTCTGTTTTAAAAAGTATAGTTACTTCCGGGGCGCCTGGGTGGCTCAGTTGGTTAAGCGACTGCCTTCGGCTCAGGTCATGATCCTGGAGTCCCGGGATCGAGTCCCGCATCGGGCTCCCTGCTCAGCAGGGGGTCTGCTTCTCCCTCTGACCCTCTTCCCTCTCATGCTGTCTCTCATTCTCTCTCTCTCTCTCTCTCTCAAATAAATAAATAAAATCTTTAAAAAAAAAAAAAGTATAGTTACTTCCACGAAAATGTTACTTATGTTAACATGTAATAGACATACTGTTTTTAAAAATGAATTGATAAATAATAAAATATTTCTTGATTTTGATTCCCAGTGCAGTAAATGCTGATTAGGTCGCCAGTTAATAGATAGATCCCACATGAACGAAAGCCACATAGGGTCCTCAGGAACATGTGGTGTCCGTGGGCTCTGAGAGCAGAGGTGGAGAAGCGTCCGTCTGGCTGTCATGCAGGGGGGCAAGGATGAGGTTGGTTACCTGGATTTTGTAAATAGTCCAGGTGAGCAGCACGGACGATGAGAAATGGCTCCGTCTGGATTGATTTTTATGTGTGGATTTTTTTTTTTTTTTTTGATTGTGGTAACGCATACATAAAGCCTCCCATCGGAAGTGCACACGGTGTTAAGTACATCCATTCACGGTGCTGTGTGGCCGATCCCAGAACTGTGTCCATGTCACAAAACTGAAACTCTGTACCCATGAACCATGGGATAACTCCCATGGATCTGGATTTATTTTGAAAGTGAAGACGACAGGGTTTGCTCTTGGTTTAGAAAAGGTATGTGTAGGGGCACCTGGGTGGCTCAGTCGGTTAAGCGGCTGCCTTTGGTTCAGGTCATGACCCCAGGGTCCTGGGATCGAGCCCCGCATCGGGCTCCCTGCTCAGCAGAGAGCCTGCTTCTCGCTTTCCCTCTGCCTGTTGCTCTGCCTACTTGTGCTCTCTATCTCTCTGTCAAATAAATAAATAAAAAATATCTTAAAAAAAAAAAGGTGAGTGTAAATGTCTGGTAAATGCACCATCAGTCAGCGAGACGGTAGCTTCTTTCCCGCCTCCGTGCTGGTGTAGAATGGCACATGGGAGCCGCAGAGCACATGCCCGTGAAGCCCAGGCTCCTGGCGGCTCGTGATGGTCATCACGTGACAGCAAACACATTGTGGTGGTTGTTAGTATCATATCGTGGCTAAACACTGAATCTTAGTTTTAGCTCCTTCTGAAGATGGACTTGCGGGAAAGAATTGGGTCGTTCATTCAACAAATAGGCACCATCTACTTGGAAATAGAGCTTCTTCATACCATTCCTTCTACTTAGATCGGCTCAGCTGGGGCCAGCCCCCCGCGGTCAATACACACACCGAGGTTGTAATGTGAGCACTCATAAGGTGAAGGTAAAAAGAAATGAAAAGGTTTGGGCCGCCCAGACCGGGCTGGGGGAAATGGGGACTCAGAGAGGGCCCTGGCTCTGAGCAGGAGGAGGTCTCGCATGGGCCAAGCCCCAGGCAAAACAAATGGAATGAAAACTTGGATTTCACTGCGAGAGCAGACCGCCAGGATGGCCGTTTTTACCTTAGGAACAAGATCATCCGTGCCAGTGCCCAACCAAGAAGGACACAGGTCGCTTCTCCAGTGATCTGCCCCAGCCTTGGGGGTTGTGCGCATGTCCCTGGTGTGCAGATGAGGAGACTTGAAATTAAGAGGCCGGTTATGTGCTAAAGGTCACGCAGCCAGTAATAGGAGGGAGCTGGAATCTGACCTTAACACGGCCTGACCCTCAAACTGGGTTATTTGTAAACACTGTTTTCAGTCAAGGTTTTCAGAAATTTGCGTTTAGTTTTATTTATACTCTCTGATTTTTTTTTCAAGATTTTATTTATTTATTTGACACAGAGAGAGACACAGCAAGAGCGAGAGAGGGAACACAAGCAGGGGGAGTGGGAGAGGGAGAAGCAGGCTTCCCGCAGAGCAGGGAGCCCAGTGCGGGGCTCGATCCCAGGACCCTGGGATCATGACCTGAGCTGAAGGCAGACACCCAACGACTGAGCCTCCCAGGTGCCCCTATACTCTGTAATTTTATATTCATAAGTTTTCTTTTATATTTTTATTTGTAATGCTAGTTTTAAATAGGTAATACTGTATTATTATTGCCATAAAGAAGTGATAGTATATTTTTCTTTGTAACTTTCCTGTGATAGCTTAAAAACAGTTTGTCTATAGCCATCAGTCTTTTAATTTCTAGAGTAGTTTATTTCTTAATTCCGGTTGCTCCCTAGACTCAGTTTCTATATTACTTACTCTGGAATTCAGAATTTCATCCCATTAGGGTCTTGATGCCAAACTTTTCAACAAAAAATACAGGTGTTGGGGTGTCTGGGTGGCTCAGTTGGTTAAACATCTGCCTCAGCTCAGGTCAGTCCTGGGATTGAGCCCCACGTCGGGCTCCCTGCTCAGTAGGAATTTTGCTTCTCCTTCTCCCTCTGCCCCTCCCCCCTGCTCGTGCGCTCTCTCTCTCTCTCTCAAATAAATAAATAAAATCTTTAAAAAAATTACAAGTGTTGCCTTCCAGACTAATGAGTGTTTTATTATTTTAGTAATAGATGTGTGTCTTTAGAAGCAGTGGAGTTTAATAATTCTGACCTGGTCTATTCCTTTTCTTCTTTTTCTCTTTTTAAACACAGTTAACAAGCACAAACCATGGCTCGAGCCCACCTATCATGGCATAATCACAGAAAACGATAATGCAGTGCTTCTTGACCCTCCTCTGATTGCCCTGGATAAAGACGCACCTCTGCGATTCGCAGGTATGAACGTGGCTTTTATCTTGCTGTTGATAAATGAGGACTGGATGCGAAGCATTTCACATATCCCGTTTAGATTATTTCTGAGCCTTTCTGAAAATGTCTTAATAGTTAAGAGGTGTCTGTGGCTTCTGTGTATGACATTTTTTCCTTTTAATTTTAATAGAGTAACTGGAAAGAAAAAACCTGTCCTTGCTGAAAAGCAAAATATTTATTGCATCATTGTATTCTTCGGTGTGACCAGATAGAGAACACCTAGACCAGTGTATCTCAGACTAGCGTGCACACACAGCACCTGAGGATCATGTTAAAAATGCGGATTCGGGTACAGCGGGTCAGGGAGGACCTGCGATTCTGCCTTTCTGACCTGTTCCCTGGTGCTGCTGGTGCTGCTGGTTCGTGTGGCTCGAGGCTGCCCTTGCATGGCCCAGATTTCAGGTACTGGGAAAGACTGAGCTGAGAAAATGGAGCCGTGTTTATAGAGGAATCCTTTTGGCTTCGATTTTTACTTTTAATAAATTTTTAACATGGGTTGCTTCATAAGCTTGTAACCTAAGTATTTATAAGAGACAAATCTCTGGGATTGCTTTGGAGCTTTTCTGCTTTGTAACATTTAATAGCACTTTCCAGATCAGAACTGTGCTTTTACACAGTGACCATAGTAGCTTCCTTAGCTGGGGGGGAAAGTGCTGCTTCACCCTTGGTTTGCCTCAGAGTCAAAACTGACATCGTGACGGTAATTTTTGTAAAGAGTAGTTTTTGCAGGATATTTTTCCCAAACCCAGTTTCTCATATTAAAGAAGGTTTTCTCTTTGTCTAGGGACAGATATGGACAATTCAGTGAACTCATATAGATTCTATCGTACATTAATTTTATTGTGGTACATTGAGGGAAATGAGTGTGCGGTTGTTTCTGAAGAGCTATTTTTACAATGACTGCGTTCTTCGTATTCTGTTCGAGTGCCACATCCCATTTTCAGGAACGTAACCTGAGCACCAGTTTGCGCTCCTCGAGTCAGTGGTGGAGACAGACCAATTAGTTTTACTTGTTTATTGGTTTTTACAGAGAAACCCAGTTAGATGGACAGAAGAGGAAGCGCTCTGTGCCGTGAACACACATTAGTGTTTGTCAGCTGAGATGGTTTGTTCATTTTGTTTTCCCTAGATTTAAAACCATTTTAGCATTACCTGTTGGTTTTCTCTGTAACTACCTAGGTATATATATACACACAGACATCCCATGTGTACCATATGGTTACTATGTCCAGTTCTTCCTCGGGAGTGGAATATTTAGTGCTGTGTAAATCAGCTTATGTTTTGGAGTGGACTTACACCTTTCATGCATTTTAAGGGGTGACTGCACTCAGGAGTTCTAGACTCACTCCCTTGGGTCTCTGTGGAGTATCCGCTGCAGACCTGTTGTGTGCAGAGCACCCTCCTGCTGCCTCACTAATAATACGGAACGTGTATAGAGCCTTTGCAAGCTTGCAGGCACTGTTCTAGGTGCTTTACAAATACAAATTTGTATGTAGTCCTCCACAGTCTTAGGAGGTAAGTATGCTTCCTGTCATCATCCCCGGTTTGTTTCTTTCTTTTTAAAGTCAACACATTTTACGTAAGGACTTTACATGTGACCCCTTCCGCTCCCAACCACCTTAGCTCCTCCACAGTCAGAGTCACAGTCTTCAAAATAGTCCTTTTCAAAAGAACTTTTGTTCAGTCCCAGTTATCACTGTCTCAGTCCATGGTTCCTCCGATTGGGCTCCTTTGACCTCCGCTTGAATATGGACATACTTCAAAAATTCCCCTCATGTTTCGGGTCAGAGTAGATGGATCTGCCTGGTTCTCAATTTCAGACACCCCCTTAACATGAAGAAGTTCAAACCATGTTCACCCCGGAACGATCACCCGCTAGCATTGGACAGATTTGGGGGATATGCCAGTACCTTGAAGTCCAGACATTGCGTTCTCAAGTGAGAAGCCAGAAAAAAGAAGCCATCTTTGTTTCATGTTGACGTAAAAGTTAGAATGTTAAATTCAGTATAGCTGAGATTTCTCTTATGTCCTAAGCTTTTAGTCATTTTGTGGTCCCGGACCCAACCTTCCTGTTGACCAGCACCCCCACCATCACTTTCTCCCGTTGTAGATGTCCTGTTCCTTCTTTTCCGTATCAACAGTCAGACTGAATAGTGAGTTCTGGGCTGCAAGACAGGACTTACCTTGGGCTCTTGTCTAAGTCTTTGCCCACAAATGAAACAAAAGCAAACGCAAGTGCTTTCTGCCATCCCCATTTGAAGGAAAGGAAGCTGGGACACAGAGCAGTGACCCCATCTGTCAGCATGTGTCAGAGGCAGGGTGGCTCTTTGCCATGATGAGGCCCTGGTGGGCACTGCAGGAAGCTGCAACAGAAGCAGGAAGTGAAATACACTTTGAGGAAAAAGTCCTATTAATAAAATGTCATCTATTTTTTCTTTCTCGTTGGATTGAATGTTATTGCAGCATTTATCAAAACCTAATGTATTGTCATGAATGAAATAATACTTATTTTAAAGTTGTATGTTTTTAGGAGTTCCCAGCTGTTTTTTATTGATGTGCAAAAGTTAACATATTGAGATTTAAAAAACTATGAAGAGAAGCAGTTGAGAGCCAAGTCATAGTGGTAACGTGATTGTATTTGCCCTAGTAGACAGGTAAATCGGTCCTTTCCTTCTGGAGATTTTCATGGGGGACCAATTATTCTTACAGTCTTTTTAAAAAATACAATCCACACAGCAGAAAATCCACACAAGCAGCGAAGTATACAGTTCACAGGGCTTGAGTATATGCACAGGATTGTGCAGCCGTCAACCACTGTCTGATTCCAGAACATTTTCATCACCCTCAAAGAAACCCTTGCACCATTAGCAGCCACTCCCCACACCCCCCGCCCCTTGTCTCATGGATGTGCCTATCCTGGATTTGTCGTGACGAGTGTCTTTCGCCTCACGTGGTAATTTGAAGCTGCACCCATGCTTCAGTGGTCGTATGCATCCGTCCTTCCTTCCTTTTTATTGCTGAATAATATCCCATTGTGTGGACGTACCACATTTCCCATTTATCTGTTCATCAGCGAACACGCATTAAGATGGTTTCCACTTTGCGGCGATTATGAATCATGCTGAAGTGAACATTAGCATACAAGTCTCCGTGTGGACGTAGGTTTTCGGTGTGTGTGGGTGGACACCTGGGCATGAAATTGCTGGGCAAATGCTCTTACTAAAGCACAGCCCTGGTCCCCCTGCCCCGGGGGGGGGGGGGGCAGCTGGGGGGCCTCCCTCCCTCCTCTCTGCCCTGGCACCCGTCCAGCCGCGGCTCAGAACGCTGCCCCCCTGAGGCCATAGCTGGCAGGTACGTCAGGAACACAGACCCCAGCCTGGGTTTGAGTCTTGCCTAGGCCAACTACTGGCTGGATGGCCTTGGGCAAATGACTGAACATCTCTGTGTCCCGGTTTCATCCATTGTAAAAAAGGAGAGTGATGTCACATACCTCCAGGGCTTGGGGATTATTTGCTTATTTATAAAAATGAAGAGCTCAAAGCAGTGCCTGATACATAGTAAGTGCTGTATACAGTGTGTGCTGCTGCTGCTGGTAACGATAGAATCTTCTAGAAACATTTTATTTAACATTTTGTGAGAAATATTTTTCTGTCTTTCTGTAACAGTCCTCGTAGTGTTCCATTTTCTCACTGAGTTTCTTAAATAGTTTTTTGGGTAAGGCAGAGGCCCCATCGGGAGGTTTATTTTGATCTTAGATTGGTTTTGGTGATGACATGATGGAGTTTAGTTTACCAGCATGATGGTGCTGGCGCTGTGGCAGTGGGAGCATCTAATGCTTGCTGAGCAGATGGCAGAGGTTGTTCTAAGGGCTTTACATGGGTCACTTTCTCTGATTCAACAGTCTCCTGCAGCGGGTACGCTTGCTGCTGCTGGCTTTCCAGATGAGGGACTGGAGGTCGGGGTCTGTCCGTCAGTAACATGACAACCTTGTTCTTCATTTAATCCCCAGTGCCCAGGCTGGCATGTGGGAGTAGCTGATGCCCCACAAACATTCGTAGAAGGAACGAGAGGCTTTGCCCAAGATCACCCAGCTCAGAAGTGGTAGGGCCGCCCTCAAGCCAGGCAGTCTGGCTCCAGTGTGGATTCATACATTCGCTGTGCCCACTTCCCTGGCGTTATCTTTAAAACACTGTGAACGTCCTGGCTCACAGTCGTATCCCATCACGGGACGTGAGTGTGGGCAACCACCAGGGTTTACTTGTCGAAGCCCCGAGATAAATACACATAACGTTGGAAGCTTAATCACCAGAGTGCGTTGTAAACAGTCTCCAATCAGACCCTGGTGTTGAACATACAGGGTCCAGTCCAGATTGTTTCCTTGGGGGAAACCCAGAGACTAAAGTCTTGGTACTTGTCAGCTATTCTAGAAAATTAAAATGAGTCAATTCCTTACTCAACCCCTTTTCCGTAATCTGCTAATAGCCCGAGTAGACGTGGGTATGGAGGTATGTTATATGTTTTATGTATTCCATGGGGAGTTAGGAGCCCGCACCCCTTATATAGACCACCCCTCCTCACTGCCTGGAGGAGAAACCCCAGTCTCCCTGTCGGCCCCTTGTTTGCAAGCTCTTCCCTTTACTACATGGTTCCAGCCCAGCACTCATTTCCTGCCTTCCCAGATGGAGTTCGGATCATTTGCAAGTAGAGAATCCAAAGGAAATTTCAGGGCAAGAATGGGAACTTCGTCTTTGTTGATATTTAGTTAGAACCAGCTCAGATCTGTGATACTCTTCTCCATATTCTGGGTAATTTGTGTAACTCATGTGGCCTGAGGATGGCCAGGGGGGTTGACCGCCACCCATCACCACACAATTCTGCTTTTTTAGCAGACGCAACTGGGCAGACATTGTGTTTGCCACAGTGACTTGGATATATTCGGTTAAGCCACATGAAATCGCCGTTGTTGTGTGTTGAAAATATCAAAATATTTGAAAAAATAGAATGCCAGAAATTTCATGTGGTTCAGCCTGACATAATGCAGTTAGTTCTCCATTAGGTTAGCAGTTTTCAGTATCTGAACGTTAGGCCAGAAGCTCCACATTAAGTGACTGACTAGAGGGAATTCATTTTGAGTGCAGTTGCCTTCAGGAGAGGTTTGAGATAGTAACCATTAAATATTAGGTAGCCACACCAGGTCACCCAAAGAATAGAAGAAAAGCATAAAAGTTGTTGTTTATTCTCAAAGCACTGATAATCTAGGTGGGAAGCAAAACCAGCATTGCCCAAGAGTTAAGTGGGGGCACTTGGAGTTTATAATTTAGTGCCAAGTGAGAGCGGCGACACGCAGCCTGGACTGGAGATGGCGTGGGTTAAAGAAGGTACAGAGGTGACTGGGTGTGAAAGATGAGCGGACCTGACGTGCCCAGTGGAGAACAGTCGAGCAGGGGTGGGAGCTGGAGGGGCTTCCAAAGGGAGAGATGGACAGTCAGCTCGTGGGGCGTGTGGAGTGAGCACACCGTGCGGGAGCAGAGGGTTGGAAGTCAGCTTGGGGCCCCAAGATTTCTGCTGCCAACTTGAGTAGATGGGATGTTTCTGCACATGTGGTTTTTAATACCATGTCCAAATCACCTGGGCCTGCCCGTTGAGTGTAGTCACTGAGGTACAGACTCAGCTGCCTGAATCTAAACGTCCAGGAGGAGAGCCTAAGAAATCTGTATCCAGCCAGCGAGGTTTGGAAGCCAGTGACAGGCCAGGCTCTCGAGTGTAGACCACATTCTAGCTGCATTGCAGCTATCTGTGACACTTGTTAAAAATGCAGGTCTACTGGGCTCCACCGCAGAGCCACGGAGTCAGAATTTCTGGGGATGGAGGTAGACAGACCAGATTTTTAACAAGCTTCTCAGGCTTTTCTTGGCACAGGAAATTTGAGAGTCATGGCTGTAGCCAGTGAGGAGCTTGGAGGGGTAGCCCCTGGGTGTTTGGTGGTTGCTGCACATTTAAGCTGGAAAACTGGGGTGCTGGGCAGCTCAGGCTGGGCGTCTGCCTTCGGCTCAGGTCGTGATCCCAGGGTCCTGGGATCGAGCCCCGCATCGGGCTCTCTGCTCAGTGGGAAGCCTGCTTCTCCCTCTCCCACTCCCCCTGCTTGTGTTCCCTCTCCCGCTGTATCTCTCTCTGTCAAATAAATAAATAAAAATCTTTAAAAATATATGTATAAACTGGAAAACTGTTCTGATTAGAGCAACATTCAAGCTTGTCCCAGAAATTAGCCTGGACTAGCCAGCAAAGGAGTCAAGTCACTGAAAATAAGGGTCAGCCTGGACATCCAGCTGGTGAGCCTGGGCCCCAAGGCTGTGTAGAGAGAATTGGGTTAGGGACAAGAGCGAGACTAGCAGGGACATGGTACTGGACACTTGCTCTCAGCAAATGTCTATTTTTCCTTCTTAACAGCCCCTGACCTCTTTCCCACTGGGTCCAGATTGGTGGATCTGCAGTCCATTACTACACCTTCCCCAGCCAAGTGCATGCGCAGTCCAAGCTTGGCCAACTAGATGTTCTCTCCGTGGATATGAATATTGAGCAGAGGGACAAAGATGCTAATACTGTTTGCAGTTGCATTCCATCCACCCAGGTCATTTTGCTCTGGGACTGTTATGGCCCCTATTCCTGCCTCTTTTTTTTTTTTTTTTTTTTTAATTTTTAAATTTTTATTTAACAGAGAGAGCGAGAGAGAAAACACAAGCAGGGGGAGAGGGAGAGGGAAAAGCAGACTCCCCACTGAGCAGGGAGCCTGATGCGGGGCTTGCTCCCAGGACCCTGGGATCATGACCTGAGCCAAAGGCAGACGCTTAAGGACTGAACCACGCAGGTGCCCTCCTGCCTTGGTTTCTGGCTCTTTCCAAGTCCTTTTCTCTGGCTTGCAGTTAATTCCATGGCTTCTTTTTTTTTTTTTTAAGATTTATTTTTATTTTGAGTGACAATGAGAGAGAGAGAGAGTACGTGAGAGGGGAGGGTTAGAGGGAGAAGCAGGCTCCCTGCTGAGCAGGGAGCCCGATGCAGGACTCGATCCCGGGACTCCAAGATCATGACCTGAGCCGAAGGCAGTTGCCCAACCAACTGAGCCACCCAGGCGCCCAGTTCCATGGGCTTCTGATGGTTCTTCACTGAAGTCCCTTTTTGCCTGAGTTTAGCTGGAATGGGTTTCTGTTGCACCCACAGAACCCTAACTGTCTGGGCCAGCACTAGTGACGGTAAGGAGTGCACATAAGGGCAGGACTACCTGGGAGCTGGGAGACTGTAGGTTAGGCATTAGAGACACCCCTCCCATTTGTGGAAGAGCAGTGTAATGTGGGCCGTATTCCGATTTGGAGGAAGACACGGAAGGCAGGGCCAGCCTGAAGCTGAGCTTTCTCAAAGGGATGGAAGAGGAAAGTGAGGGCTACCACGGTCAGCTGAGAACCCTGGACATGACTTAGGACATTGAGAAGTCAAATCTATACTTTGTTGGGTGTAACCATTGTTATGTTTTAATGTTTTGCTTTTAAAGAAATGCTTCAGTAAAGTTCTTTTGACTATTTCAGTTGCTCCTTGGGAATGCGAGGAGAGAGAGGGCGGGGAGAGGGCTGGTGTGTTTGGAGGCTAGCACAGCAGAGAGGTCCTCCGGGAGAGCTGGTGGGGCATTTCACACATGGCGAGAGCAGGGGTTTCCGTAGACTTACCCGGCAGAGCAGTAGCAGGTGGTCTGGATTGGGTGGGAAGGGGCGGAGCAGAAAGAAAGTAGAATAGGAGAGGTGATTTTGAGAGGCTCTTCTTGCGAGGGCTGAGTCCAGGGGAGCAGCCTGGGAATGCAGAGGGGCAGAGATGTACCTTTACACGCGGTCACCACGATGTGACCCACGGGATGCGTGTAATGCACGCATGTAACTGTCATGTGTGTAACTAATAGAGCTGTAGGTACAAGAATGGAGGAAAGAGCGAAGAAAATGGATTATGACAACTTCAAAGTTTAAAAAATCAGCTCCTGGGGGCGCCTGGGTGGCTCAGATGGTTGAGCGTCTGCCTTCGGCTCAGGTCATGATCCCAGGGTCCTGGGATCGAGCCCCGCATCGGGCTCCCTGCTCGGCGGGAGCCTGCTTCTCCCTCTGCCTCCCTCCCTCCTTCTCTCTCTCTCTCTCTCTGTCTCTCATGAATAAATAAAAAATCTTAAAAAAAAAATAAAAAATCAGCTCCTGGGAGGATGGGGACAGACAAGACACAAACTGGTCCCCGGTTGGGGGGAGGAAGGTCATAAACGGAGTGTAGTTGGAGAGGCAGTAGGATCCTCACTATGAAAATTCCGAAGGGATTGTTAATTTTGTCGGCTGTGTGATGTTACTGTAGCGATGTTAACGAAAGTCTGTCTGTGAGAGATCTCTAAGGAGGGATGGGTGGAAGTCTGGCTTTAAGATACTCCAGCAAAGCGACCGGCAGGCAGTTGGGGGAGTAGGTGAAGCAAACTCCAGAGCGCTTCACCGTTCTCTGCCTTTGTTCCCTAACTGGTACCATCGGCCACACCCGGGCGTTGCCCCAGACTCCTGTCTGTCTGTCCAGCCGGCTACCAAGTCCTGCCTCTCCTGAAGATCCCTTAAATGTTTCTTCCTGAAACTACCTTTGGTTAGTCCTTTTCAGATGCCATCAGACATACTGCAGTATTTTAACTTGTTTACTTGCCCCTCGCTTTGCTCCACTCGGGCCCATCTTATCCTCATTAAAATCGGGGTCGTGGATGGAAGGAAGAGACGGTCCACCGCCAGGTCTGTAGATGGCGGCTCGGCAGGCTTAGTGATGCGTAGGGTCACACAGCTGGTACGGGAGACCCAGGTCTGCCCGAGTGTGAACCGGCGCTGCTCCTGCTGCAGCAAGCTCCACCTGGCCAGACGGTGTCTAAAGTCGTTCTAGGCGAAAGGACCCGGCCTCCCAGCGATTTAATAAGTACGTGGATTTGAGGCGCCAAGTCCTTTTGGTGCAGCCCATGTTTCAGGTAGCCCCCTTAAACACTGGAAATAGATGGGGATATGTGGGAAAGACAGAAGTACACCCTTTTGCTGTTCTCATTATAAATGGATCCAGTCTTTTAGAGAGCAGCCTGGAAATACGAGCATTTAAATAATTTACATTCTTTTATTTGATAATCATACCTTTGAGAGGCTATTCCTTAACACATTGTAATACAGATGCATGTTCAAAGCTGCAGCTCGCGTTCCCATTCCCTGTCCAGACCTTCTGTCAGTGGTCTCTCCCATGTCGGCTGCAGGGAATTTATTAATCCTTGGGTTTCTCACTCATAATTCCACGGCATTGTCCGTACTTTCAGAACACAGCCCGAATCTGACCGCTTTCAGCTTCTCGTGCCTGCGTTATTCCAGTAGCCATCCTTGCCTGCTTGTAGACGCCAGTTGGATTCTTTCAAAATATAAAACATACTTTTTTTCCCGCATAAAACGTTCCAGTCATTTCCTTCTCACTAGGAGGACAAGCTGCAATTCTTGAAGCAGCCCCTGTAGCTTCGGGTTACTCATCTTTGTTGGACCTCCTCTGCTGGTCTCCCCTTTGCCTAGCCACTGCAGCAGCATCAGCCTCCAAGTGCCTAAGCCAGGCCAGGCCCAGGCCTGCCTCAGGGCCTTTGCACTTGCTGTTCCTGGCCTGAAATTCTTCCCTAGATAATCATGTGGCTTGCTCCCTTAGTTCCCTCTGGTTTCTACTCAGACATTATCAACGAAACCTCCCCTGAACACTGAAATATAAAGTTGAAACACCCCATTGTCTTCCTACACACTCTACATTCTCCTCCTCCCGCCTCCCAGCCTGGTATCTCAGAGGAGAAAGTTAGGGAGTGTACATCTTTTGGCAAACAGTTCCACTCCTCATGATAAACTCATGGTCAGAAACAGTCTCAGGGACATTGCTTGAACGATCCTCTTTATACTTTTTTTTTTTTTTTTTTTAGATTTTATTTATTTATTTGACAGAGAGAGAGACAGCAAGAGAGGGAACACAAGCAGGGGGAGTGGAGGAGGGAGAAGCAGGCTTCCCGCCACCGAGCAGGGAGCCCGATGTGGGGCTCGATCCCAGGATCCCGGGATCATGAACCGAGCTGAAGGCAGACGCTTAACGACTGAGCCACCCAGGCACCCCAGCCTCTTTATACTTTTATTCAGTGATGCACTACGTAAGCAGCATTACCCACGATAGATACCTCATGGCAGGGTCTTAAATCTGCACTCACCTGCACAGCGGCCTTTGCCAGGAAGGCACCCTCGGTCACTGTCAGGTATGCCAACCCCGATAACGTGGATCTGGATCACTGTTTTCTCTTTAGAAGAGTAAACTCTGAGTTGAAAACTGAGCAACTTGACTTATCTTAAAATGCATTATGCAGTATTAATATACACCCAAAAGAAGCGTAAACATAATGGAGTGAATTAGGACATTCTGGAAATTTGACATACCTGGTACTCAGCAGTTCTCTACACAGAGGTGTATCTGTTAGCAATCAGCAAACGTCTGTAAAGGGCTGGTAGTGAATGTTTTAGACTTTGTGGCCCATAGGGTCTCTCTTGCAGTGACCCAGATTTGCCACTATAGTGGAAAAGCAGCTGTAGACCATACAGAAACAAAAGAGCACGTCTGTATTCCAGTAAAACATTACTTATGGACACTGAACTTTGAATTTCAAACAGTTTACTTTTGTCACAAAGTAGTATTTTTTGTTTGTTTTTAAAGATTTTTATTTATTTAACAGAGAGAGAGCACAGGTAGGCAGAGTGGCAGACAGAGGGAGAGGGAGAAGCAGACTTCCCGCCGAGCAGGGAGCCTGATGCGCGGGGCTCGATCCCAGGACCCTGGGATCATGACCGGAGCCGAAGGCTGACGCTTAACCAACTGAACCACCCAGGCGCCCCACAAAGTCATATTTTAAAAAGTAAAAACCACTCTTAGCTTCCAGGCTATTCGAGTACACACAGAGGTTGGATTTCGTGTGCAGGCCATAGTTTGTCTGCCCGGATTCTGAGCAGCTCTGTCCAGTAGAACTTGCTGTGGTGACAGAATGTTCTCTGTCTGCATCCCACACTCGGTAGTTACTCCTCATGTGTGACAGAATGTTCTGTGTCTGCATCCCATACTCAGTAGTTACTCCTCATGTGTGGCTACTGAGCACCTGTGGTGTGACAGCCAGGGCGCTTGAGGAACTGATTTTTAATATTATTCCATTTTTTTAAAAGATTTTATTTATTTATTTGAGCAAGCACGAGTTGGGGAGAGAGGCAGAGGGAGAGGGAGAAGCAGACTCCCTGCTGAGCAGTGAGCCCAATGTGGGACTTGATCCCAGGACCCTGAGCCAAAGGCAGATGCTTAACCAACTGAGCCACACAGGTGCCCCAATATTATTCAATTTTAATATGAATTTTGGTTTAATTTTAAACAGCCCATGTGGGCTAGTGGCTCTAGTTTTGGGCAGTACGGGGCCTGCAGTGACTGCAAACGTGCAGCCGAAAGCACGTTTAGAAATGTCTGTCACAGCGTTGTCCTTAGCAGAAAACGGGAATGATGGTGCACTCACACAGTGGAAAATACTTAGAGTAATAGGAAACATTTGTTGAGTGCTTTCTTTAAGCCAGGCCATGTTCTAAGCACTTTAGCTGCTCTAACTCCTTGGATTCTCGCCGAATGTAGTAGTGAAAAGTTAATAAACTGTATTCTGTATCCGCCAACAGCGATGAATGAATCTTAGACGCGCAAGGTTGAGTGAAAAAGCAAGTCACGGGGCATCTGGCTGGCTCAGTTGGTAGAGCATGCAACTCTCGATCACGAGGTTGTGAGTTCAAACCCCATGTTGGGCATGGAGCCTACTTAAAAAAATAAAGTAGGGGTGTCTGGGTGGTTCAGTCAGTTAGGTGTCCGAGGCTTGAGCTTAGCTCAGGTCTTGATCTCAGGGTCGTGAGTTCGAGCCCTGCATTTTAAGTAGGCTCTCCCCCAGCGTGGAGCCTACCTAAAATGAAAAGAAAAAATGAATAAATAAACTTTAAAACAACAACAAAAAAGCAAGTTACAAAAATTGCATACCATGTGATACCATTTTTCAAACCTCAAAACAGGCAAAATGAAACATTATTCAGGGATATACAAATATATGGCAAAACCATTGGAAAGTAAGAGAAAGCGGGTACGTTGCCTTTGGGGGAGAGAAGATGCCCCAGTGAGGCTGACTCTGTCCTGAAGAGGCAGTGGGTGGGGCTCCTGACCTCCTGACCTCTGCGTGGTGGCACTCCTCTGTAGCAGCCCTGGGTTGGGGGGGTGAGGAAGCAGCGCTCCTGTTGACTTTGGAGAACAGTGTTTTCACTAAAAGCCACGGTCATTGTGGTGTCACTGCAGTGAGGATCGAATCTGGTTTCAGTTCACATTCAAGCAGATGTTCCGTTAGATGAGGGGTTTGTGCGCGTTGCCTTGGTTGGGTCCTTTAGATTAGAAAACGTGGTTATTTCTCCAGCTCAAGAACAGAGAAGTAAAACCCTCTGGTCCCCAAATGTTTGTTTTTTGTTTCATCAAATCTTGTACTGGGTTGAATGTTACCAGAATTGAGCCACAAGAACTCAGTTTGAAAATGAAAAATTTGAAAACTGTAAAATAACAAATAGGTTTACTTATTAACTGTTACCGTGAAAGTGGTCATTAAAAATGGTCCAAACGGCACTTGAGGGGTGTTATGAAATTTTATAGTAGATTTCATCTCCAGGTTGGTGTAATTTCAACATTACATAGTGGTTTGTGCTCCTGAAGATCCAGTTCTCTGTAGCGATTCTGGCGAGTGGCTACTGAGCTGATTGTTGAATTATGTCAAGCTTTTCTATGTAATATGTGCATCTTTGACTTTTTTCCTTATTGTTCCGTCTTTATTCTTTCCTGCATTACTGACTTGGGTTTATCTTTTCTCCCTTTAGAGAGTTTTGAGGTGACAGTCACCAAAGAAGGTGATAAAGGGTTCTTTCTATCCTTCTTATGAATATTAACCCACTAACTTTGTTTATAAAATTGGGAATCAGCCCTTAAACAGAAGAAACTGTCATGTTCTTTTACCCTGATTTATTCTCCTACTTTGTTTCTATTTTTAAATGTATTGATGGAAATTGTATGTAACCAAACCCTTGGTTAGAAATATCTGGAAATCAGACATCCATTTGAACTGTATGGATAATACTGTGCATTTTTTTTTCTCAATTGAACTTCAGAGATTCACTTTGTAACCGTTTTCTGTGAGTTGTAATTTTGGAAGAGGGCAGTCTTATTTCTATGTGAAATACATTTTTCTGAAGTTTTATATGTATATCAAAACATTTATGTTTGTTCTCCCACAGGCAAGAATGGAAACCTAGATTTTCACCCCTAATTGAGCTTGTGAGCCAACTTAGATGTACTGATGTCCCCAGGCAGGCTTCTTTTCCAGGTCTGATAGTCTAGTGTTGGCAACAAAGGCAAGTCTAGCCAATCCCTGCCCGTGACAGAACCGATCTTAATAGTGGACTATAGTTGTTGAAATGGATGCCTGAGAAGTTGGTATTTCTACCTTTCTCATTCAGTAGTTTGTTTTGATTCCCTAATTTTAGCCAGGCTCATTGCACAGGAAGACTTGTTTCTTTTGATTTTTCTTTCTTTCTTTTTTTTTTTTTGACAGAATTTCTGTAATTATGGTGTTGAACCTATAATATAACATCACACTTCTTCCCTTCTCGACACTTAACTGCATTTTAGCCCTCTCTCTGGTCCAAATCAAAATCGCTGCCCAGCTGTCCCCAGTAGCTGGGGACAGCTCCCCGTGTTCTCAGGCCACGGCTGTTTGCTAATGACACTGCTTTTACCCTGGAGCTATCTTAAGTACTCCTGTGAAATGCCTGTCTATATTTTCTCTTTTTCTCTTTTGTACTCCTGCATGAATGGATGCAAAGTTAAGCAAGTTGCTTGGAAAGCCAGAACATGCTTCTTTTTACTAAAGCCCCAGAACTTATCCCTGTCAAAGCACAGTGCCCTTGCTTTGTCCACAGACCCTCTAAACCCCTGGCTGCTGAACTGTTGTCGTTTCTTTTCTTTTTGGGGGCGTGGGGCCGGGAAGGGGAGGAAGGGGGTATGTGCAGATGCACGGGGCAGAAATTCTAACCTGCGCCGCTTTGACTCCCTAGGTGAGATCTGTGGATTTAAAATTCACGGGCAGAATGTCCCCTTTGATGCAGTGGTAGTGGATAAGTCCACTGGCGAGGGAATCATTCGCTCAAAAGAGAAACTGGACTGTGAGCTGCAGAAAGACTACACATTCACCATCCAGGCCTATGACTGCGGCAAGGGGCCAGACGGCACCAACATAAAAAAGTCTCATAAGTAAGTAAGCTGGGCAGAGAGCGGGTGCGTGCGGAAGGCAGTAGTGACCATTGTCCCTGTCCCCAAGACTCTTTTTTTTTTTAAAGATTTTATTTTTATTTATTTAATTGAGACAGAGACAGAAAAAGAGAGCATAAGCTGGGGCAGGGGGTAGAGGGAGAGGGGGGAAGCAGACTCCCCATTGAGCAGGGAGCCCGACATGGGGCTCAATCCCAGGACCCCTGAGCCAATGACAGACGCTTAACCAACTGAGCCTCCCAGGTGTCCCCCAAGGCTCTGTGTTTTTTATTTTTTTTTTAAGATTTTATTTATTTATTTGAGAGAGAGAGAGAATGAGAGATAGAAAGCATGGGAGGGAAGAGGGTCAGAGGGAGAGGCAGACTCCCTGCTGAGCAGGGAGCCCGATGTGGGACTCGATCCCGGGATTCCAGGATCATGACCTGAGCTGAAGGCAGTTGTTTAACCAACTGAGCCACCCAGGCGCCCCGGCTCTGTGTTTTTTAAAGGTGAGGCAGAAGATATTTCTGGGTTGTCCCCTATGACACTATAAGCTCTTTGAGGGCAGGAATCCTATCTGTTTACCCCACAGCATTAGATGTTGAATAAATAAATAAATGAGTAATTTTATCCCACCAAATCCTCTGTTAAAGACACTAAGGCCCTACGCTGAAAATTGGAAAAGCCCACTTTTTCCCGAGGGAGATATTTTGTTGTTAGGTTTCTTTTTTCTGTGAATTCTTTTTTTTTTTTTTTAAGATTTTATTTTATTATTTATTTGACAGAGAGGCACACAGAAGCGAGAGAGGGAACTCGCAGGGGGAGTGGGAGAGAGAGAAGCAGACTTCCTGCCAAGCGGGGAGCCTGATACGGGGCTCGATCCCAGGACCCTGGCCGAAGGCAGATGCTTAATGACTGAGCCACCCAGTCGCCCCTTTTTTGTGAATTCTAAGGGTGTAGAATTCCTTCCTGCTGGTGGGAGCAGGCTGAGCGCTGCGCCCCGCTCCTGGCTGTGTCCCTGTCCTTCCTGCCGGCTGAGAACTACTGATGTAACTGACGGGACTCTGGACAAAACGTAGATTTAGATAGAATCCAGTCTTTACTTCCTTTCTTTTTTTTTAACGCTTAATCCAGCAGCATATACCTTTTTTTTTTTTTTTTTAAGATTTTATTTATTTATTTGACAGAGAGAGAGCACAAGCAGGGGGAGCTGCAGGCAGAGGAAGAAGCAGACTCCCGTAGAGCAAGGAGCCCGACGCGGGGCTCTATCCCAGGACCCTGGGATCATGACCGGAGCCGAAGGCAGACGCTTAACCGACTGAGCCACCCAGGCGCCCCAGAATCCATTGTTTTCTCCACCACTTGCTATCCCTTTGACATTAGGCAAATTTCGTTTTGTTGAGTCTCAGTTTTTACTTAGCACCTGGGCTAAAGGGAGAGGGGCACTCGGAATGACAGCACGTGACCCACCGTGCTGGGTCAGGAGGTTGCTCCACGTTGGGCGTGGAGGGTCTTGGTGAACACTCGGGTGCTGAGAGCCAGCGAATCTCTCCTCATCCCTTTCACACGATGTGACATTACTGTTGTCCTTGAAAAAGGCATTATTTGAGTCAGAGATCTTGTCTGAGTCAGAAACACGCCCTGATCAGTAGCCCTTGAGACTGACCGTTTCCTCCCTTTGCTACCGAGTCTGATGGCACCTTTGTTGCCTCTTGCCCGAGCTGGGGAGGTGGAACATGGCAGCAAGGGGTCTGCTAGGAGGAGAACGTTGAGGTCTTGTTGAGGGTTGGATCAGTAATGGGGGATGGGTAACAATGGGTTGCTAGTGGTCTCGGTTCCACAGAAGCGGGACAGAACTTTTTGCCATGCTTGCAGTCAGACTCCCCGTCCATGTTTCCCATCTTGTCTCTCTGTCTTACCCCTTCTTCCTTGGGCTCTAATTTTGTCTTATCTAGTTTACCCCCTTCTGCACGCCCTGTCCCATACTGTCAAGAAAACCCCAAGTCTCTTTTGTTTTATATTACTGCCCCTTTTTTTTCTTTTAAAAAATTATTTTTTATTTTTTTAAGATTTTTTATTTATTTATTTGGCAGAGAGAGAGAGAGACAGACACAGAGAACAAGCACAAGCAGGGGCAGCAGCAGACAGAGAGGGAGAAGCAGGCTCTCTGCTGAGCAGGGAGCCGGATGTGGGGCTCGATCCCAGGACCCTGAGATCATGACCTGAGCTGAAGGCAGACGCTGAACGACTGAGCCACCCAGGCACCCCTTTCTTTTTTTTTTTTTTTTTTTTTTTAAACCAGCCGCCTTACTCTTAGGATCTGGAAGAATCAACTCAAATTCCTATTTTAACTTTCTAAAGTCGTCTCCACGCTAAAGTAAAAACAATAACTTGTTTAATTTTGATCTCCATCATTTGATCTTCATGAAACAAGATAGTAGCAAAAAGAAATCTAAAACTAGGGCAGAATTGGTATGCTCTGGGGAAAAAAACAAACCGAGCACACAGCTTTTTTTTCTTTTTCTTCTTTCAGGGCAACTGTCCATATTCAGGTGAACGATGTGAACGAATACGCACCGGTGTTCAAGGAGAAGTCCTACAAGGCGACTGTCATCGAGGGCAAACAGTATGACAGCATCTTGCGGGTGGAGGCTGTGGACGCAGATTGCTCCCCTCAGTTCAGCCAGATTTGCAGCTATGAAATCGTCACTCCAGATGTGCCATTCGCCATCGACAAAGACGGTAAGTCAGAGGAGCAAGCCTTCCTTACTGGGGCGACGGTCTGTGGGCAGGTCTGCACACGGGCGAAACTCAGATTCGAGACGATCTTCGTCCGTCCCTTCAGGCGGCTGTAACAAAGTACCACAAGACGCTTAACTTCGCATGGTTCTGGAGTCTGGGAGACCAGGATCGAGGTGCTGGCAGATTCAGTGTCTCATGAGGCCTGAGGCCTGGTTCACCAGAGGTCTTCCTGCTGCTTCCTCACGTGGTGGGGAGAGAGAGAGCCCTCTGGGATCCCAGTGTGGGGCCCAACCTCACGACCTCACCTAAACCTAAGTTCCTCCCCAAGGAGGACCTCTTTGTAACATCACATTGGGTGTTAGGACTTAAGCGTAGGGATTTGGGAGAACACAAGCATTCAGTCCATAGCAGAGAGCCCTGATGGTGTGTGTATGTGTGTGTTTCACATTTTTTTTATTCTGTCCCCTGAAAGCCTTGCTCCTGGCACCTGAAGTTGTGTGTTCTTTTATGGGGCGCCCTTCTTTTTCCTCTCCCACCAGGGTCTAAAAAATCCCCCACTTAACATGTTTTTAGTATGTACCTTCTCACCATTCCATCAGTGTGCACCCGAAAAGACTGACCTTTGGTTGGTCTGTTTTCTGTTGTTAGATTTGGATCTTCTGCCTCATCTGGAATGTGAAGGTTTATGCCTTCCTGGCAGATCCTCCCGTCCTTCATCATTGTGCTGAACGAACTCGTGCTAAAACTCTGCTTCTTTATTAGGTTATAGCTTCTTGATGGTGTTACAGTCTGTGTTGCTAATGCACCGTCCAGAATCTTCTAATGAAATCATGGACATTGTAAACTCTGCAAGACATCTGCACTCACATTCGAAAGCAGGCTCCTGTTCTAGTGGGTGGGTGTAGGAAATCTCTCTGTCTCTCTGACACACACACACACACACACAAAGTAAATCTTTTAATAAGAAATAGTGCAGCTTGATCTTGTATTTCGTATTTGAATTACTTGAATTATTTTGTCTTCTTTGTCCTCTTACATGTGAACTACTTAAGCTTAAATACATAAACCCAAAAAAGAAAAACCATAAGAGTAAACGAAGGCTGAATTGTGTAGTCTCGTTCCTTCTGTTGGAACAGTCCTTAAAGGTGTGCTTAGTGTGTGTTCCAGCTCCGGACAGCCAGACCGAGTGTTAATTATCTCCAGCCGAGGTTTTATGTCGCCGTCAGTGTTTATGACGCTTGAAGCTCGTGCACTTTGTCTCAGTTCGGCTCTGCGTTCTCACTGTTGTTCTGCCCCTCTGGAAGGTTATATAAAAAACACAGAGAAGCTGAACTACGGGAAGGAGCACCAGTACAAGCTGACGGTCACCGCCTATGACTGTGGGAAGCGGAGAGCAGCAGCAGATGTCGTGGTGAAGGTCAGCATCAAGCCCACCTGCACCCCGGGGTGGCAAGGTGAGCTTCGTTGTCCTTTCTGCGCTCGCAGCTGTTCTTAAACACCATCTACCAGAGAAAACTAAAGTGTGAGCTTTCCTCCTTTCTCCCCACCCGGGTTTGTGGACTGACCCAGGATGGAACAATAGGATCGAGTATGAGCCTGGCACGGGCACCTTGGCCCTCTTCCCCAGTGTCCACCTGGAGACATGTGATGAATCCGTGGCCTCGGTGCAGGCGACGGTGGAGCTAGAGACCGGCCACATCGGGAAAGGCTGTGACCGGGACACCTATTCTGAGAAGTCCCTTCACCAACTGTGTGGTAAGGGGGCCTGGTGGTCTTCAGGGAAGGCGAGAGACCCCCTCTCAAATGGAAGGGAATGTGTGCCTGTGTTGCTGGTTAGAATCAGACATTGAAACAGACTTGGACTCTCTGAAGTGGCCATTACTGCTTCCTGGCTAATTTTCATACTTTGGGCTTTAGGAGGTTCATAAACCCCTCACAGGCTGTTTAAAATGTTACGTGCATGTGCATTTTAAGAACCAGTGATTAGAAGAAAGTATTTCTCTAACCTAGGGAATCCTCAAAAGAGGGATTATCTAAGTAGAGTGAGTTTGAAATGAAATGAGATGTTTATCTCAGGACTGAAGAAAAAACATAGGTAATGCAATAGCTTATGGTAAACGTGAGCTAGAAAATCAAAACTAAGAATACTCCCATCTAATTTCAAGTCTCAGCAGATTCTTTTTACCACAAACATTACGTGAAGTCAAGAGACCAGTGGTTACAAATCTGATCAAAGCCTCGAGCTCTGTCTTCACCATCAGTTGTGGACATTTTTCTGGCTTATCTAAATGAGGTAGAGGTGAGGTATGGATGCCTGTCGTGGAAACTGCTGAGGAAAAATGTCTCACTTCACCAGTGACAAAATACCCGTAACTTGAATGAGCTCTTCATGATCTGAGGGTATTTTGTGCTTCAAGAGCTACTCAGCATCCGCTGTGCAGCAGCCGTTCACCCATGCTTACCTGTCTTTCCCCCAGCCTGATAACAGCCAGCAGATTTAGGATTTCTTAAAAAACTGGAATAAGCAAAAACAAAAAAGTATATTCTCTGCTAGCTTATCCCCATGATGAATGTACTCTGGTTTTGCATGAGTCTGAGTCCAAATATTCATGTACTTAAATATATATATAGTTAAGAGGACTGGGATATGGTCTGTTTTAAACTATGTGTGGGTAGAGGCAGAGGCAGAGGGAGAAGCAGGCTCCCTGGTGAGCAGGGAGCCCGATGTGGGGCTCGATCCCAGGACCCTGGGACCGTGACGTGAGCCAGAGGCAGACGCTTCCCTGACTGAGCCACCCAGGCGCCCCCTACATATTTAAGTATAATGTTTAAAACTCTTTCTCTCTCCAGTGCCATGGTTTTTTAAGGTATTAAGTGAACATTTTCTCAGCAGAACAGTTTAAAGTCAGGAAGAGTGGGAAGAATTTCATATGTGAGTGCCTGCTGTACGCCCTGCATTTCCGTATGTGCCCATCAGGCCTACAAGGAGGTGGTGGTGACCTCATTTTTACTGAGGAATGAACTGTGACTGGAGGAGGGTAGGTTCACATTTTTAGGAAGTGGCAGGCGCTCACATCTGACTGAGGTTTTATGTTAGGTCACGTGGCTCCGAGGAACAGGGAAGGACCAGGTGACTGGGGGAGCGCAGCCGTCTTCTGTGGACACATTTATTTTTTTATTTATTTATTTATTTTTAATTTTTTTTTTTTAAAGATTTTATTTATTTATTTGAGAGAGAGAATGAGAGATAGAAAGCACGAGAAGGAAGAGGGTCAGAGGGAGAAGCAGACTCCCTGCTGAGCAGGGAGCCCGATGTGGGACTCGATCCCGGGACTCCAGGATCATGACCTGAGCCGAAGGCAGTCGCTTAACCAACTGAGCCACCCAGGCGCCCCTGTGGACACATTTAAAAGAAAATTGAACTTGGCAGTGTATAAGGACAGCTGGAAAATTATTTTCATGTTCTTTGGCTTACTAATTCCATTTCTAGGAATTTATGGTAAGGGAATAATGATGGAGTCACACAGAGGTCCTCATAAAGGCAAGGTTTGTCATAGAAAAAAGTGGAGACAACCTCATTGTTACTAGGGAGATCTAATTAAATCGCAGGATATCTGTGCAGTGAAATGCCTTTCAGACATTTAAAATCATGCTGTAGGAGAGTATTAATGGGGGTGCATGTATGTATGTATATCACTAGACTCCATTCTTATAATATGTATGTATTCATAAAGAAAAGACTGGAAGTGGATATATTTGGGTGGGATTGCAAGTAAGGTTTTCTTCCTTTTTTCAAAATATTCACAGTTACTATTTATGATTTTTTTTTTAATCAAAACCGTTATTTTTGAGGGAATGTAAACTGGGACTAGCCAGTTGTATAAGATAAGAATGTTGCCTTAGTGTGGCTTTGAAACTATGCCTTTTAAGCCTTTTACATAAGGTGTGTTAAATGTTACTGTGTTGGCCTAGGTGCTGCGTCTGGCACTGCTGAGCTGCTCCCTTCCCCGAGCGGGTCCTCGAACTGGACTGTGGGCCTCCCCACTGACAATGGCCATGACAGTGACCAGGTCTTCGAGTTCAATGGCACACAAGCAGTGAGGATCCCAGATGGCATTGTCTCGGTCAACCCGAAAGAGCCTTTTACCATTTCTGTGTGGATGAGGCACGGCCCTTTTGGCAGGAAGGAGACGATTCTCTGTAGTTCAGACAAAACAGGTAGGTTAACTTGCCGTCCTGGCACCCGTCATACTCGAGTGGGCCCCGAAGTGGTTGCTGGAAGCGGAGCACCTGACTTCCCCCAGGGGCTCCCACAGGCTGGTTGGCGACACACAGCGTTCTGTGCTCTGGGCCAAGGTGCTCTGTCCTCAAGATACTGCACTGGTATTTGGTTGTTAGTTTTACTCAGTGAATTGGGCTCCACGTCTCAGTGAAACCCAGGTGTGTTTGTTTCTAAATTCTGCCTTGGCCCAACTGGAGAGTTCACTTATGCTGATAAAACCATGTCTTCAAAATCTATTAAGGAGATCGCCTTTACTTCTCCTTTGGGTCTTAAGTTGGCAGTTGACCAGTAGGATTTCTTTCTGCAGACATGAACCGACACCATTATTCACTCTATGTCCACGGCTGCCGGCTTATTTTCCTCCTCCGCCAGGATCCTTTGGAAGAGAAGAAGTACAAACCTGCAGAATTCCACTGGAAGTTGAATCAGGTACGTGCCTGGAAAACTCGCTCATTCTGATCTTTCAGAGGCTCTAACTAGGTGCTGCAACTTTACACAGGACCAGCTACTTCTGGGCAGTTTATGGGCACTGTATATTTATATTTATGAATAAATATAAAAATATAAAAAACTTTTTGCAATCTACGTAGACATTTTAGGCACAGTTATATTATAGTAACCATAGTAACCATGTTTGGTTTCTTTTGATGATACTTCAAAAAAACTTTATTACCTATGGGTGATAGGATAGCAAATTTAAATCCTTTGAACTCCTTTCCACTGAAAGCCTAAGTTTTTCATTTTATAAGTGTGTATTTTATATATCCAGTATTAATATAAAGAAATTATAGGCTTTAAATTAAAAATACTGTGTTGTAATTTATTGAAATAAGCAGCGCTTGCTTAAAAATTGGGCTTGAGGTCCTTGTATTGGTTTATTCATTACTTAAAGCCTTGGCTCCTAAACTGTGCCCAGGGGCCCCTGGGGGCCTCAGCAAATTTGGGGGTGCCACGGGATATTTTAAATTGTCACAGGGCCAGCAATCTCGACATCTTTCAGAACCCACACAAGCTACTAGCTGGAGGGAGTTTACAGTTTCAACATGAGGTCACGTTATATCCCTTTTGATGATAGCCTATCTCTGCAAAGCTGCTTTCCCAATAGTTTTTGTGATGAAAAGCAAGTATCACGTGAGAAAAACCGATGTGTTACAGGAAACAAGGGGACGCAGTGAATTGAGTCCCCTCCATTAAAATCACAGTGGATCATTTCTCCTCTTAATTTCTGGTTGGGTTAAGGCAGAAACCCGTGGCCTGAGCTTAGTTCTGTCTCATGGAGTTGGTGGGCCACGGCTGACAAGTATGTGCCCATAGTTGCTGGAATACAGCGTCTTCCGTGACACGTACAAGATAGACGGATGTGTGCGAGCATAAACGGGAGAGGAAGGCCGTGTGTGGTAGTGTGTGGTAGTGTGTGGTAGTGTGTGGTAGTGTGTGGTAGTGCAAAGACGAAAGACGAAGTGATGGTCCAGCTGGTAGCATCCATTTCTCACTGTGTCATTTTCATTTATGTAGAGACTCGGTCTCAGAAACTTTTATACATATAGTTTTTCAAGAAACTAAAGAAACGTACAGTCCAGAAAAAGCTTTTTGCAGTGTACATAGAGCTCATAGGCACAGTTCTGTTATAATAACCATAGTCTATATTTACGTGTTTAGTTTCTTCTGATAACATTTTAAAAAAAAGCCTCATTATGGGAAATTTCAGAGATACGTAAAAGCAGAGAGATTAGTGTAAAGAACAACCCCACGTATCCTTCATCTAGCTTCAACAGTTAACACTCTGCCAGTCAGGTTTCATTATTAATGATTGTCGTTAGCTCTTCGAGGTAAATCCCAGATGTGGCATTTCGTTCTCTGTGGAGATAATGCAATATGTGTCTCTAAAAGATAAGCATAATCGTAATACTTTTTCACGTCTTAAAAAAATTAACAGGGTGCCTGAATGGCTCAATCAGGTAAGCATCCAACTCTTGATTTCAAGTCAGGTCATGATCTCAGGGTCATGAGATCAAGCCCTGCATCAGGCTCCACGCTCAGCATGGAGTCTGCTTGAGATTCTCTCCCTCTGCTTGTGCGCATGTGCACGCTCTCTCTCACTCTCAAAAAAAATGAACAATTCCTTAATATCGTCAGATATCTAGCCAGTGCTCAAGTTTCAGATTGTCTCGTAAATTTTTTTTTTTTTTAATTTATTTGAGAGACAGAGCACGAGTTGGGGGGAGGAGGAGAGGGAGGAGGAGAAGCACACTCCCCGTCGAGCAGGGCGCCTGACGTGGGGCTCCACCCCAGGACCCCGAGATCATACCCTGAGCTGAAGGGAGACGTCCAACTGACTGAACCACCCAGGCCCCTGTCTCATAAATATTTCTATGTTTATAATCTGTTTGAATCAGGATCCAAATAAGGGGCCATACATGGTGACTGGTTGAGTTTATTTTATGATCTGTAGATTTTTCTCTTTTCTCCTGTAATTTATTTGATGACAAAATCAGGCCGTTTGTCCCACAGAGTTTCCCATGGTGTAGATTTGGCTGGTTGCATCCCTGTGGGGCCATATATTCCGTTCTCTTCCTTGCAGCCTGTAAATCAGTAATGTGGCCTTGAGGCTTGATTGGGCTTGGGTTTGCATGTTCCTGGTCCCTTTAGGCTCTCTGTCTGGTTGTTTCTGTTTCTGTGATGTAAGGAGCCATTCGTGCTCACTCTGTCTCCATCATCTGTGTTGTGGGGCGTGTGTCCCCAGGAGGGATTCATGGGAACAGCCTGAGTTCCTCCGTGTTTAATAGCGTGTCTGTGGCCTTTACACAGAAGGTCAGTTTGGCTGGATATAAAATCTCTGACTCCCATTTAGGATTTACGAGAACAGAAGATCTCTCTGTCTGTTGTCTTCTGACATAAGATGCTGCTGGTCGTCTGATGGCCATCTGGTCTTCTTTCCCTTGTAAAACACTTGGTCCTTTCGCTTGGGTGACCAAAGGATTCTTTTCTTTTTTGAAACCAGTTAATTTTATGCCTACATCGTGATTGTTTTGAGTCTGTTTTTACAGATATGTGGTATGCCCTTTTTTAGTATATAGTTGAAAGCCGTTTGGTATTTCAGGCAAGTTTTTGATGTTGTTAACAGTTCTTAGCACGCCCCCCTCATCACTTTGTATTTCTTCCCTGGGGACCCTTCGCCTTTGGTTGGTATTCCTTACCTGTTTTCTGTACTTTCTATCCGAGTCATTTCTGTTTTGTCACTTTTGTAAGAGTTGCTGTAGTCAGGGGCGATATTTTTTTTTTTTTTTTAAAGATTTTTTTTTTTTAAAGATTTTATTTATCTACTTGACACAGAGAGAGAGATAGCGAGAGCAGGAACACAAGCAGGGGGAGTGGGAGAGGGAGAAGCAGGCTTCCCGCTGAGCAGGGAGCCTGATGCGGGGCTCGATCCCAGGACCTCGGGATCGTGACCTTGAGCCGAAGGCAGACGCTTAACGACTGAGCCACCCAGGCGCCCCTAAAGATTTTTTTTTTTTAAAAAGATTATTTGAGGGAGCGAGAATGAGAGAGAGAGAGTACATGAGCGGGGGAGGGTCAGAGGGAGAAGCAGGCTCCTTGCTGAGCAGGGAGCCCGATGCGGGACTCGATCCCGGGACTCCAGGACCATGACCTGAGCTGAAGGCAGTCGCTTAACCAACTGAGCCACCCAGGTGCCCCGATTTTCTTTAAAGATTTTATTTATTTATTTGACAGAGAGAGACACAGAGAGGGAACGCAAGCAGGGGGAGTGGGAGAGGGAGAAGCAGGCCTCCTGCCAAGCAGGGAGCCCGATGCGGGGCTCGATCCCAGGACCCTGGGATCATGACCTGAGCCGAAGGCAGACGCTTAATGACTGAGCCACCCAGGTGCCCCCAGGAGCTACGTTCTTTCGTGTTTTGTGTCACTTTCCTGATGTTTCTAGTGTGTTTTGAGACAATACGTGATCATTTTCATGTTTGTTGCCGGCGTGTCTTGAAAGGGGGTCTGGAGGGATATTATTCCAGCAATTCTCTTTCTTTCTCTTAAAAAGTTCATATGGGATTGAGCTGTGGTCCTTTCTCCCCTCCTCATTTTTATTATAAAATTCCTTTTCCTGTACTTTCAAAGGGGGGAGTTGGGTAGCATGACCCTTTTCCTAGTTTCTGGGCCCTGCCTCCCCCTTCTGTTGTCATAAAGCATCTCAACAAGTAGATACAGTCTCGCCGTCCTCTGATATCCCCCGGACCTGGAGCCCCGTTGCTTTTCTCCACCTATGCGCATCTCAGGGTGCACCCGGGCACCGAACTAAGGAGTATCATGGGTGTTATCTGTGGCTTTGGGCTTTGCTATTCTGCTCACCCAGTTTTCAGGGAAATCCGAAAATTATGCCAGTTCTAGCCCTGTCTTCCCAGAATACTGTCATGGACTTCTGACTAGAGTCAAGTGGATTTTCAGTTACAGTGTCATTCTGCTGATGCCCCAGAAACTAGGGGGACAACAAATTGCTTTCTGAAGGAGCTAATACTACAGAACTTGTTTTAAATAGAGACAGGCTGAAATTAAGATATTACCTGCCTCAAAAGTGAATTGCTGTGCAGTTCTTTCATTTAAAAATGTTTCATGTAATCAATATATGTACTGATCTGTTATGCATATGAAATAGACATGTGCACGATGTTAGAGGTTTGAATTTTTTCTGTAATAAACTCATCAGGAGCAGCCGCTTTTTTCTGGGGGGTACTCTTTGGTAATTTCTTCATTTATTGTGATGTTTCTGGTCTGTTGAAGTTCTCATCGGTTCAGTTTTTTAGAACGTGTAAATTAGGCAAGCTTATTTAGAAACACTTTTTAAAAACTTCTTTAGCCCACTCCGTCTCTTTTTCTGCCTGTCTCTGTTCTTGAGTGCCTGCCTCTTCCTCTGAAGCCAACGACGAGGGAGTGCTGGACTGAAGGGGCCTTGGAGGCTGCTGACCAGTGCTTTCCCTCAGCTGCGAGAGAGATGCTCATTCACGATGGGGAAGGAATGTGGTTTAATTTATCATGCCCTCTGAGTTGTATGCTCAGTTTACTTAGAGCATCACCTTTGAATTGAAAAAGAAGATACATGTGCTCCAGCATGCCTTATCTTGAGATGGGAGGTATTTTTCATTTTGATCCAGAAGAGGAGGCATGGCCAATAGGCAGGCTAAGCCGGCTCAGTGGGAGGCTGTCCAGCCTGCCGATACCAGAATCTCCTGGTGTCAGACTATTGGCAGAAGAGGATTGGGCAGTTCTGTATTCTGAGGCCCTGTCGCGTGATGAGTGAGCACTGCCGCCTGGTCTGGAACGCCCTAGAGGTGGTAGTGTTGCTTTGGCCCTTTGGGGTGAGACGTGGTTGAGTGAGTAAGATGTATTTTGTTGTTAGGTTTTTAAAAAATGTCGTTTCCTTTTTCAGAAGACATTATTCCTTATGGGTGGCTTGCTCTCTGTATCCAGTTGTATGGCTTTCGTTGTTTCTGGATGAGAGGGAAGGTAGATGTTTCATGCTCTGGTTTTTCCACTGGCCTCTCGTAGGTCTGTGATGAGGAGTGGCATCACTACGTCCTCAACGTGGAATTCCCAAGCGTGACTCTCTATGTGGACGGAGTTTCTCATGAGCCCTTCTCTGTGACCGAAGATTACCCGCTTCATCCATCCAAGATCAAAACTCAGCTCGTGGTTGGGGCCTGCTGGCAAGGTAACGGTCCTCGGCACCCTCTCCCCGGTCTTGGGGAGGTAACGGTCCTCGGCGCCCTCTCCCC
>NW_027397080.1:29991855-30033779 GCF_003265705.2 Callorhinus ursinus
CTTGGGGAGGTAACGGTCCTCGGCGCCCTCTCCCCGGTCTTGGGGAGCAAAGCCCGCCCCTCGGCCTCAGCGGCAGGAGCAGGCTCGTCTCAGTGTCTCGCCCCGCCCTCGTGTCCTTCATCTTTCGTCCCTTCTCCTGGGCATGGCCTTCCTGGGGACACTGCTGATGTCATGCTTTGGGGCGCTCACTAACGGTGTGTCATAGGACTGAAGCAACCAGCCCCTTCTGGGAACCTGGGAGGGAGAGTGCAATTGAGGGATTGTTTTTATAAAGTAATCTGTTGATTGAAAAGTTCACGAAAACAGAGAGGCGGCACCTGACCATCAGGCACAGAACTGTAAGTATATTTGACCCAGAGGACTCTTCCAGAGCGTTGAGTGCTGGCTAACCCAGCAGGAGCGGTGCTTGAAGGGACTCCCAGGACGTCTCTGCTGCAGGACCAGGGACGGGATATGACAGCCACCAAAGCAACAATACCACTTATTCATGCTATCTGAGCGGCAGGCCGCATGCCTGTTACTTTGTATGCATTCTCTCACTAATCCTTAGCAGTAAGTGCGTGGGGAAAGAGCAGTTTTTAGCCCCATTTTATAGCCGAAGAAACAGGCTCAGAGCCCAGGGTTACCCCGCTAGTTAATCTTGGCATCAGGATTTGAACCCCTGAAGCCGGTGCATTGAGAGCCTGTGATCTGATGGGCACCCCTTCTCAGGATAATTTTATATTAATCTATGAAACAAAATACGTAGGATTTCCAAGGTAACCAATTAAATTGAAAGAGAGTTATCAAAGTACTAGAAGACTAATGTTTTGACATGGTAATACCTGTGCTGCTTTATTAACAAATGGAGAACAAGCTCTGGCAGCAAGTTTAATAACTGCCATAATCTGGAAGTGGTAACGGGCTTTGTGGTATTTGCAGCATCACGACATGCTAGGAAGTAGTGGTGACAGCCAGGCCGTGCTTTGTAGCGACATTCGTATCCAAAGGGAAAGCTCACCTTCAGAAATCCGTGGAAGTAAGCACGTAATCTGGTACCTTGAGGTCGGCGAGAAATTTACCAAATTTCATCATTTTCCTGCAGATCCTTTTAAATTGAAAAGGTTAAGACAGCATTTTAGAGTGAACCTCTTTAGCTGACTCCTAGATTTAATTTCGGGGACGGTTCATCTATGAGAAAGTGGAACTTGAGGCCAAGGAACGAGAAACAGATTACAGGGAAGTGGGAATTGTTTTAGTTGCTAAGTCTTTTTTTTTTTTTTTTTTTTAGATTTTATTTATTTGAGAGAGAGAGCATGAGCAGGGGGAGTGGGAGAGGGAGAAGCAGGCTTCCCGCAGAGGAGGGAGCCCGATGCGGGGCTCGATCCCAGGACCCTGGGATCATGACCTGAGCCGAAGGCAGCCGCTTAACCAACTGAGCCACCCAGGCGCCCCCTTAGTTGCTAAGTCTTAACATTTCAGTCCGGAGTTGCTTCCCAAATTAAACAATAATTCACGTTGTTTTAAAAATAAGAATTTTTAAAATAAGAATAAAAATATGAATGCAAACCCAAGAGCTTTGCTGTGTGGGTCAAAGTAAAGCTCCTGTTCTGGGCTGCCTCCGGGCCCTATTTGGGCCACAGCGTCTGTCACCCACTGGCCATCAGCTTCATGTCTTTCTACCTCAGCCTCTCAAGATCCTCAGCCAGAAAAACACACCTAAGCTCTCAAACCAAACACATGGTTCATAAAATGTAGTTACCCGGGGGGAAGATCCCCTTCCTCCCTTTAGATTTGGAAACCACTTCCCTTACACATTCATGGTGGAGGGCCCATGCTGTAAGCAGCAGCCTCCCACCCATCGACTGAAACGCCATCCCTAACGGTGTCCTGGAGGCATCTGCAAGCATCATGGCAACGCAGATGCTTATGCCAGGCCTGTCCCCAGCGCATCTCCATGCCGCTGCAGCACAGGAGGTGTGGGGGCCTGTGCCGTGGGCTGTGGAGTGCTCCCACGACACAGTCTGGAAAGTGGAGATTCTGTGCTCAGTCACTGGGCCTGGGCCTCCCTGGCTTGCTGTTACCGTCAGAACACCGGGCCAGGGCCAAGAGGGATCAGTAGTTAGAGGCCCCAGGCCCACCACCAATGACTGATTACCTGTTTCTCGGGGTAAGTTCCTTAACCCCAGACTCTCCCTTTTTGTTCTGAAAAAGTGGGTAAAAATGCCTTCATTTCTCTGTGACTTAGGGGTTAAAGTCTAGACCAAAGTGAACTTGTTTTGAGCTCAAAAAACACATGCTTTTATATGTTTACTACACATACCAGGCTTTGGATGCTTACTGGCGCTGTCCCATTTTGTTTCTGCAAGTGTCCTCCCTATCAGGGAGGGAAGTGCTGTGGGCCCAGGGTTTGGTTGTATTTGTATCTGGCACGTCTCTGCCGGCTGTCTGAGCGGCCTCTTTGCAATACCCCACCCGGTAACACAGGCCGAAGAGATGGGAGTTCAGCGGACGTGCTTTTGTTCTTCCTCTTGTGAAATTGGGCCTGTGTTTTGGCAAGGCAGGTGTGCAAAGATAAAAGAAAAATGCGGAAAGGCAGGGAGCAGGGGGTTGGAAAAGGTGATGGAGGATAAGTTTGCTTGGGGGAGGGGAGGTGTCCCTAAGGGGCCAAGACAAGAATTCTCTTTGTGTTTTATATTCGGTAGCTTTTCAAGACTAATTTTCAAGTTCCAGTGTGAAGAGCCTAACCTCTTGGTCCTTTTCTATTGTCTTTGTCTTGCTTTTCTACAGAGTATCCAGCATTTGAAAATGACAATGAAACCGAGTCTGTGCCTGTGGCCTCTACAGGTTGCTGGATCTTTCCCTACGGTTCACTCTTGTGTTTCATTTAAAGACGAGACATCAATTCATTCCACATTTCGCATGAAATGCCCGAGTTGCATTTTGGTCCCAGAACCATTTGAGCTGCTGCTTTGCATTATGCTCCCCCCCACTGCTTCACAGGATTGACCCTTTTTTTGCCCAATCTGATCCCAGTTGCAGTGAGGGCAAATGACTCATCAATGCACTGCACTAATGGGACTCCTCCCCACCCCCCAATCAGATTTGACCCTGATCCCACTGCATGAGGCTCCCTGCTGAAATCTCACAGGCCACATCAGGGAGGCCACCTCCTGGTTCCCCTGTGGCTGAACCACGAGACAGGAAGAGACTCATTACTAGATTCTCTATCCTGACCGATACTAAATTTTAGACAAATGTTTCTTAGAAATCTCAGTCCCTGGTAATGGCTCATAGTGTCTAATGTCCTTATCAGGAACGAGACATGCTGTGGACATTGGTCTCCTTTGTCATTGCGAGAATAAGTTCTGTTTCACCTGCTTTGGGCTCTTGGCTACAGTCCATCAAGGGCCACTTTCTGGGTCTCCATTTTCCTTGTAACACCATCAGTTCCCAGTTATCCTTAGTCGTGGGGGCTGGCCCGATGGGACTCAGCCAGATAGCAGCCACGCGAGGCCACTCACATGCAGGCTGGGGGAGTAAGCGGCCCTCTTATCTTCCTAGTCCTGTTGGTGTGGGTTCGTTCCCAAGTTTGCATGTGTCCCTGAGTGTGCTCAGTCAGAAAAAGCAGCCCAGAGTGTGACCCAGCTGATCGAGAAGGCGGTGACCCAGGAGACTGGTGCTAATGGAAAATGTCACCAGTGCACAGGGTGTTGGGGGCAGCATAGGCCACCCTTTCCAGGGAGTGGCCGGTTGCGTGGGGACACCCATGGGACCTCTTGGCTTCCGGGCTTCGGGTGAGGGAGCCCCACCACCTCTTTTCTCCATGCCATGTGCATGATCATAAACGATTTAATTTCTCCATTGCGCTTCCATGTAGATTGCAAGGCTAACAGGATTTGGTACAAACTAACCCGCATGTCCCTCCATCCAGCTGCCACCGCCGGTAACGCTGCATTGTGAGGTAAAGCAGGAGGCCCCGGGCCGTGCACGTAACTGCCTGCTTTGTCCCCCCCGTGTTCCTAAGGTGGTGAGCTGCACATGACCCAGTTTTTCCGAGGTAACCTGGCCGGCCTGACCGTCCGTTCCGGGAAACTCGCTGACAAGAAGGTGATCGACTGTCTTTATACCTGCAAAGAAGGGCTGGACCTGCAGGTCCCCGAAGACAGCGGCAGAGGCGTGGAGGTAACCTTGGCATTGCCTTGAACGGCCCTCGCGACCTCCTCGAGCACCGGCATGCAGGCTGCTGGCAAAGGACTGATGTGTTTACTCACAACACCTCTGACCCCAAACTTGGGGGGAGGGGGTTCCCAGGAGCCAGTCCCCACCTCTCCAGACACCTGCACCTCCAGGTGTCCTGCAAGTCGCTTCACTTCTGACACTGACTCCCAGGAGTTAGCACAGAGCCTGCAGAAGAGGGCTCGGTGCCACCACACTGCCCCCGCTGCAGATGCTGTGTGCAGGTGCCAGGCCCTTGGGTTACCCACACTGCTGTCCAGCTTCACTACAAAGTTAGGCGCTCCCGTTATCCCCCACTCTTTTGGGCTTCAGTAATTTGCTTGAACTACTCAGAAAACTGCAGAAAACACTTTGCTTACTACTGCTGGTTTATTAGAAAGAATACAACTCAGGAACAACCAGATGGAGACATTGCAGAAGGCAAGGAAGTGGGGAGGAGGAAGGAGCTCCCCTCTGCCCCGGGAGCGCCACCCTCCCACACACGGGAAGCTCCCAAACCCTGTCCTTCAGGGGTGTTTACGGAGCTTTTGTTAGGTATGCACCGCTGGTTAAATCATTGGCCAGAGGTCAGGGTTGGGGCTGAACGTGCCAGCCCTGTAGTCACGTGGGCTCTGGGGTGGCCAGCTCCATCCTGAACTGCCTCAGCCGCCCAGAAACTGCTCGTTAACACAGGTGCTGGTGTGCTTGGAAGGGGCTTATTATGAGTAACAAAAGGTGCTCTTATCACTCAGGAAATTTCCAGGGTGTGGGGGTCTCTGTGCCAGAAACTGGGGATAGAGACCAAATATATATATGTATATATATTTCTTTCTTTCTTTTTAAGATTTTATCATTTTTAAGTAATCTCTGCACCCAGCATGGGGCTTGGACTCACAATCGCGCAGTCAAGTCACACACTACGCCGACTGAGCCCGCCGGGCGCCCTTTTATTTCTTACGCCACAGACGCATTCACGCCTTCGGTGTTTTCCCTCGAACAAGAGGGTCTTGTCGCTGCAGTTCCGTGAGGTTTCCTCCCCAGGTCCCCAGTCCAGACCGATCCCCAGCTGACCCTCTTTCTCTGCCAGAGTGTGTTTGAACTTCTGGCAGTTTGAACCCTTTTTTTCTCGCCCTCTGGCCTGATTTCAGATCCATACGAACCCCAGTCAGTTGGCGTTGACCTTGGAGGGAGATGACATCGGGGAGCTGGATAAGGCCATGCAGCACGTTTCCTACCTGAACTCCCGGCAGTTCCCCACACCGGGGATCCGAAGACTCAAAATCACCAGCACGGTCAAGTACGTGCTGATTCTTAACTCTTGAGAAGAAAACATGTATATTTAGGTTTCTAAGACACCTCAGCCGTTGTTTGTTACCGGAGGGCATGGACGGTCAAGTACGTGCTGATTCTTAACTCTTGAGAAGAAAACATGTATATTTAGTTTTCTAAGACACCTCAGCCGTTGTTTGTTACCGGAGGGCATGGACGGTGTCCGTGAATGGTGTTGGGCCCGGCCGCTACCTCTGTCCCCCCCAGGGCCTGGGGAGTCCATGGGCCATTGCGTGTGTAGCCTGCAGAACCGCTTCTCAAAGCCCTGACCTGTGCCACCTCCCTCGCTTGCCGGCAGGTGTTTCGACGAGGCCCCCTGCATCTCCGTGCCCCCGGTGGACGGTTACGTGACGGTGCTGCAGCCCGAGGAGCCCAAGATCAGCCTCAGTGGCGTCCACCATTTCGCTCGAGCGGCTTCTGAATTTGAAAGCCCAGAAGGGGTTTTCCTTTTCCCTGAGCTTCGGATCATCAGCACCATCACGAGAGAAGTGGAGCCTGAAGGGGAAGGAGATGAGGACCCCACAGGTAACAGCTCTGCTGGGCTAGTGGCCCTCCCCTTGGCTTGAACCCGGGTGGCTGGCACCCCACAGCTGCTACCTACTTCCTGCATTCTTTTTTCCTGAGATTTTGAGAGATTTGGATGTTTCGATGTTACTCTTGGGTCTGCTCCTGGAATCTGACCCACGGTCGAGAGCTCATTGTGCTCCTTGGAAGCCCACCTGCAGAGTCCTTTCCTCCTTTTCCAGTGGGATGTCCGGATCTGAGCTGCCCTTGTGCAGGCTGAGAGGATCCGGGCCGATTGCAGGGGACGATGCTGCTCCCGCTGGCTGCATGGGGGCCAGTCCTCCCAGGCACATGAGGCACCCCAGTTCTTCAAAGGGCCTGTCCTGTGCCTCTGTCATCGGTCTTTGAAAGGGCTCTGTGAGTTCGAGGACAGCCAGCAGGCCACCCGGCGTGACCGGCCTGCCTGGGCTCCCCGGCCTCTGCTATGGGTGCTTGGGTCTGTTTTTGCAGTCCAAGAGTCGCTGGTGTCCGAGGAGATCGTGCATGACCTGGATACCTGTGAGGTCACAGTGGACGGGGACGAGCTGAACCCGGCCCAGGAGAGCCTGGAGGTGGACACGGCCCGCCTGCAGCAGAAGGGCATTGCAGTGAGCGCCTCCGACCTGGGCATGGTCTTCACAGGTGAGCGGGCCAAGGCCAGGCTGGGGGCGGGGCGGGAGCCTCAGCCCTGCTGCCCCCCCGCCCCGTCCTCTCTGAGCTCTGGGAGAGTCCTGGAGGCTCAGCATGGGCTGCTCGCCTTCTCCTGGCAGGAAGTACAGGTATTGCCCTACTTCCTGTCCTTACGAGGGGGTGGAAGTCAGGCTCGGGATGGCACCCGAGAGAGGGACGGGCGTGCCCACACACTCGTACTTCTCCCCACAACTGGAAAGCCAACACGCGTACCCGCTTGGTCCAGCCGCCCCTGGGCCCGACTCCAGCCTCCCCTGACCCTGGCTTTGACCCCAGCCAGCAGGCAGCCTTCTCACCCTGTCCCCACAGGTGTGGACACCATGGCCAGCTACGAGGAGGCGCTGCGCCTCCTGCGCTATCGGAACTGGCACACCAGGTCTCTGCTCGACCGGAAGTTCAAGCTCGTCTGCTCGGAGCTGAATGGCCGCTACGTCAGCAACGAGTTTCAGGTGGAGGTGGGTGATTGGGTGCCCACCTACGGCCCTGATGTTTGCAAACGCCATTTTTAGAGCATTCGTGTGACAACTGTTGGGGTACATCCAGGTGCGCACTAGCTTTCCCAGCCCAGGGGGCTGCTGCAGGTTAGACCTGCACAGGTTTGGGTGGGCCGGGGTGCAGCTGGTGTGCCCCTTTTGTGGGCGTCTGAGGGGCCTTTGGAAGGAGGTGGTCAGGAGCTAATAATACCTCGGGTGGTTAATACCTCACAAGTAGAGCCAATGTTGTTTGTTAAGATTTGACACTGCTTGAGAAAGAGCACTTCCCAGGGAACTGAAGATTCTCTGCAGGCTGCTGGCCCAGGGAGAAGGGTCCTCACGTGGGGCTGACCCGGGGGAGAGGGGTCCTGGCGGGGGGCTGGCCCCGGGTAGAGGGGTCTCGGCGAGGGGCTGGCCCAGGGAGAGGGTCCCGGTGTGGGGCTGGCCCAGGGGCGAGGGGTCCTCATGTGGGGCTGGCCCAGGGGGAGGGATCCCGGTGCGGGGCTGGCTTCAGGGACAGGGGTCCTCACGTGGGGCTGGCGCAAGGCTGGCCCCGGGGAGAGGGGTCCTCACGTGGGCCTGGCCCAGGGGAGAGGGGTCCTGGCACGGGGTTGGCCCAGGGAGAGGGGTGCTGTGCTGTCTGCCAAGCCTGATGGTGGCAACTCAGTGCGTGGTTGTCAGAGGGTGCTCACCCTGCTCTGAAGTCTTCCACAGGCCTGGATGGGAGCCCCTTCGTCACTCAGGGCTTCTGTGGTCTGAAGAAACGGGCCCAGAGTTATTCTCAGCAATCAAATGTCTGCACAGTGACCTCAGCAGCAGAATGCTGAAGTCACAGTGCTGAAGAATCGATGAGGGTTTTGTTTGAGCCAAAGGCTAACAGATTTGAAAGGAAATAAATGGTTATGATTTGTGTTCTTTCATGTGGCTGTGGTTTTGGAGAAAAGCGGGGAAATGGGCTATGCCGGTGCATCTCGAATGACCCGCAGTGAAGGACGGTGGTGGTGGTTTTTCTGTTCTTTTGTGGACAGGTTCTTTTATGAAATACAATGAAAGGGAATTATTAGAACAGCGCTCTATTTCTGGGATGGGTGATAGCATCAGGCAGTTATGATGTGTTTCTGAGAGCTGACCCTTAAATTTTTTCTGTTCCCATCCGCTCAGCACTGCTGGTCCGGGGACCCTTTTGAGCCGCGCTAGTCCCGGTAGCTTCTGAACTGCATTTCCGCCCCGGGGCCACATTCAGGCCTCTCTGTGTGTCTCTGCTGCAGGTGAACGTCATCCACACGGCCAACCCCATGGAGCACGCCAGCCACATGGCCGCACAGCCCCAGTTTGTCTACCCGGAGCACCATGCCTTCGTCGACCTCTCGGGTCACAACCTGGCCAGCCCCCATCCCTTTGCAGGTAGGACTGTGGGCAGAAGCAGGGCCGTCTGGGACGGGTCTGGGGCGGGGTCGGGGGGGACCCCCTCCCGCGTGCTGCTGGGAGCCCAGCCCCTGGTCCGAGCAGCCCTAGCTGACTGGGCTCTGTGATTCTGCGTCACCCGCGAGGGATGGAAGCATGGCAGGGCGGAAAGTGGCCAGCCCAGGGCTCGAAACCTGTGCTCAGACTTTCCTTACATCTCTTCCTGTTCTCTGGGGTCAGATGGAGCAGCCGTGTGTTCGGGGGGGGGGGGGGGGGGGGGGGGCCACGCCCGGGGGCGGGCACCAGCCTCACCGCCCCGTCTGCCCTCGGTCGCAGTTGTCCCCAGCACCGCCACGGTGGTGATAGTGGTGTGCGTTAGCTTCCTGGTCTTCATGATTATCCTGGGCGTGTTCCGGATCCGGGTCGCTCACCAGCGAACCATGCGGGACCAGGACGCCGGGAAGGAGAACGAGATGGATTGGGACGACTCTGCCTTGACCATCACCGTAAACCCCATGGAGGTAGGTGCCGACAGGCGGCCCCGCGACTGAAAACCACTGCAGGCCAGGGCCAGAGCGACGCGCGCCCCAGAGAAGCCACATGGCGGCGGCGCATCCACGTTTACGTGGCTTAAATGTCACGTGAGCCACATGACAGGTGGGCGAGGTGCAGGCGTCCCCGCTCCTCCGGTGGGCAGACCGAGGGCCCAGAGAGGCCGTGTCAGAGCTCGTGTCACCGCGTCAGGGTAGAGACGCCCTCCCCCGCGCGTGACAGGCCTCCCGGGCGGCGACTAGGGCTGCGTTTCCCCTTCGGTCTGGGCTGAGGTGCCTCCCAGCGCGGCCGGCCCTCCCTCGCCGGGGCCTGTGACGCGGGGAGTCCCTAGGCCCGCCGCCCCCGGCAGCGGGGGGCGGGGAAGGGCCGCGCGCAGGGCCCCGGGGCTCGGCTCACCGCCGTCTGACCGCCGTCCGACCGTGTCTCCGTCAGACGTACGCGGACCAGCACGGCGCCGAGGAGGGGGAGGAGGAGGAGGAGGAGGAGGAGGAGAGCGAGGAGGGGGAGGACGACGACGACATCACCAGCGCCGAGTCCGAGAGCAGCGAGGACGAGGAGGGCGGGCACGGGGACCCGCGGAACGTGAGCAGGCAGCAGCAGCTGGAGTGGGACGACTCCACCCTCAGCTACTGAGCCGCCCAGCCGCCGCCGCCCTGTGTCCTCCCAGGCCCGAGGGTCCGCGGTGGACAAAGTCATTCCGGCCCGTAGGCCCGCAGAGCCTCCCCGTCGCCGCCCGCCCGCCCGCCCGCCCGTGCTTGGCGCGTAGGCCCCCCGCCCTCCACCCAGACCGCCCTTAAGTTATGTGAGGAGCTGACGCTCGCCGCCCACGGCTCGCTCTGCGCCGCCCCCTCGCGCCTCCAGAAAAGCTGCAGTGAACGGACTCGTTGACAAAGGGTTAAAATCGCTCACTCCCACCTCGTAATCTGGTTTTTTCTTTTCTTTTTTTTTTTAAAGGTTTTATTTTTTCCAAACTAGTGCATGTATAAAATGGCAGGATGGGGGTTAATATGTAGATGATGAACTGACTTTTTAATATTTTGTAAATAAATTGCGGTTCCTCATGTCCTCCGTGCTAGCGTGACCCAGGACTGGCATGCAAAGTGAAGCCTGAAACACAGCGTAGGAGAGACCCCGCGGGCTCCTGCCTCATCCCCCACCCCGAGAGGAGAGGGACCTGCCCTGCTCGGGCCTTGCTGGGTGCACCCCCTCGGTGGGTGGGCCAGACAGTGAGGGGGAATGGACTTGCGCCCACCCCCCAGCTCAGCAGGAGGGCAGCAGGTCGGGACCCCTCTCTGGAGGCTGGACACGGCCAGGCCTTTGCTTTCGGATTCTACCCATTTCTGATCCGGCAGAGGGCTGGGGGTGCCGGGGTCCCTGGCCTCTTTCACACACTCCTCCGATGACTGGCAGCTCCTTGCGCAGGAAGCTGGACTCCTCGTGCGCAGCCTTGGGTTCCTACCTACTAGATGTCCGTTGCCCTGCTGGTGAGTGTGCGTACGGACGGTGCAAAGCGTCTGGCCACTTGGCTGGAGACAGAACCGGCCCGAGTGGCCCGTACCCAGGACGTCCGAGGACACACGCACTGCAAGGACGCCCTGTGGCCGGAAGGCAAAGTGCTAGCTTCCCCCCCACAACAGCCCCAGAGGTAAGCCCCCTCCCCAGGAGTGGGGAGCCCTGCTGCTCAGCCTGGTGGGGGAGGAAAAGGAGAGGTCACGTCCCGAGCTAAAACCCCTATGGCACTTTGTTTTTAATTTACATGTAAAATTTTAGATTTCTAAAACTGGGGGAAAATCATTTTGAGTCCTGTTCTGTGATCATGACTGCTAGTCGCGAGGACACTGCGGCTGTCCTGCGTTGTGTGTGGCCGTCCTCCGCGTACTGTCACTGTACCTGCCCCGTGTAGACAATGATAGAGGCTGAGCCGCTTTCCGGATGTGTATATTGATGAGGCCAGAACGTGTATACACTACAATAAAGTGCTGGTTCTAACCCCAGTGGCAGTGTGTCAGCTTTGGGCCCGGTTTTGTTTTAATCCTGCATCCCCTTGCTTTGTTTTTTTGTTTTTTTGTGGTTTCTTTGACCTGAGAACACAACAGAAAAAGGCTTTTCTTTTAGTATGCTTTTACCTCTCCTGCCAAGGCTTCACAGAGTGCTGGTCTTCAACCCCCATGGGTTAAGTGTTGAACTCACCTTCCCCATACAGAACTGTTAAAAGACCAAAAAAAAATAATAATAATAATAAAAAAAAAAACCAGAAAAGATTCTTTCTTGGCAGGTGCACAGGCCGTGTACCTGAACCAGAACGCCAGGAAGCACATAGACTCGTTTAAATAAATAACATAACATAGAGACATACGCTCAGCTTTTCCTATTGCCCAACCGTCGAGGTGGGGCGAATGAATTCAGCACTTAGTTGGGGACAGGAGTGGGGTCAGTGGTGTTCTGTGGGTGGCACTCCCTGCTCACGGACTGTGCCTCTAACTAACCAAAGAAGGTCGGCACCTGGGTTCTTTTTTTTTTTTTTTTAAAGCCATGCACCTGTACAGAGGGCAGCTGCTCCTGGCTCTGCCAGGCCTTGCAAGGCCTTTGAGAGACCAGTGGTGGAGCTGGGTGGGGCCCGAGGCGGCTGCTAACACCTCAGGCTCACCCGTGGGCTTCAAGAAGCCCAGATTCCTAGCCCTGTCTCCAGAGTCGGCCTCAGACGGCCGGGAGGGGCCCAGGAACCTGGCATTGCTAGAGCTCTTCAGGTCCACCGAAGGCGAAGCCTGAACTGCTTCAAGCCAAGTACTGTCAGAGGAAAACATTCCACCACAGACCGACCTCACATTTCTGATACCTGATTGCTCACCCACAGCAGGTTAAAGGGGAGAGTTCTGGAGATCAAGTCCTCCCGTGCTCAAAACCTGCCTTACGAGGCAGGAGACGGAAAATTGCACAGAGTACTCTGACCTGCGTTCGCCTTGATCCATGGTTGAGCTCAATCAAGCTCCAATCTTTTTAATATCTTGAGGACCAGCATATATTATACTTTATGGGGCTGAGGCCATTCTGAGCCATCGAGGTTCAGTGAGTAGTTTGGCTGTTTTCTTTCTTACCCGCAAACAGAATTGCTTTACAGCAGAGAGATGGGAGGAGTCCCGTACCCAAGAGTCACTTTAAAAGTGGAAAGCAAGCATCCCTGAATCTAGAGGGAACCCTGGCTTCCCCTGGGAGCTGCCCAGCGCTCAGTCAGTGGAGAGCACAAAGGTGGAGGGGGGGAACGGGGTCGTGGGCACCCTGTCAGCAGGGTGATCGCCAGGCGCCAAGCCCTGTGCAGCCCAGCGGGAGCCCGGGAAGAAGGCAGGCTTCCCGGCGGCGGGGAGAGAGCAGTCTTTGCTGGGTCCTGATTCACCAGCTGGAAGACTCGGGGTGACTGACGGTCCTTAGCAAGATGCAGCCTCGGAGGTGCCCGACCCCCAGCGTCTCCTCAGAGCCTGAGGCTCGGATCAGGGGCGCGGGAAGACGGCGCCCCTCCCCTGTACAAAGGATGCATTTCCATTTATGGCTGTTTAGCTCCTGAAACATTTCAAGTCATAAATAAATAACCAGTGTAAACAAAAGGCAGTGTGTAGGTGCTTGCCCGTGGGGTGCCGTTCAGGCTCTTCGGCCCCAAGGGATGGCTGAGGGTGCCTGGTGCCCGGTTCCCGACGCGGGTGGGTGGCTCGCGGGCGGTTATTGCCTGTTATCTTTGGACACGTTGTGGGCCAGCCAGTTCACTTTGGTCTTCCAGCTCTCCCGGAGGGCTTCATTAAACTTCACCCGGAAGTGCTTTAGAGCCTCCTCCTCTGTCTTCCCCAACGCCAGGGAGTCCTGGGGTAAAACCGCCAAAGCAGTGAGCTCGACCCGACGAGGGGCAACCCCCACCCCGCCCCGAATATTGTAAATTCCCTCCTGAAAGACTCGCAGGAAGGGAATCGGGAGACAGCCACCAACATCTCCCCTGGGAAAAGCTCTCTGTTCTGATCCCAAACCGAGATGGGTCTCCCGACCCACCCTCCAAGTAAGAAGCCAACTCCAGCCAGGAAGCCGCGGGCCCCCAAAGTCGCAGGGGTGGACAGGTGGCCTCACCTTCCGCACAGGGGGGGAGGAGGAGGGGGCAGCGTTGTTGTGCATGACCCAGGCACCACAGAGGGGCTCGTGGCCGACCACCCTCCCGACCCCCCAGCTTCTCCCACACTGAAAAGACACAGGAAGGAAAAGCAGTTTTAAACGAGGACGGAATGTATCTAATCGCGCCCTCTTGTTCGAGTGGAACCACGGCAGCCTGCGGAGGACGGGAGGGCGGGCCAGGGAGGTCCCAGCACATCTGCCACGGACCCAGGCTGACCCCCGGCTGGGTCGCGGGCGGCATGAGGAACCCCCACTGGGAGTGCCCTGTGGGGTCCACGGTGCTCGGAGGCGGGCCTCGGGGACTTGGGGGCTACCGGGTCTGCCCGACTGGGCCCTACCCTGGCATTTACCTTGAGATACTGGGTGTCTTTGGAGCAGCTGAGCTCCGGCAGGCCGGCGGCCCGCATCAGGGCGAAGAGGTGAAGGAAGAGCAGCCCGTGACGCCGCAGGATGGTGTAGGCTCGCTCACAGTAACCCCGGAATCTGCGGGGCCAGAGGGCCGTGGCAGGCAGGGCTCTGGCTCCTCCCAGCCATTCCCGCCCTGCTCTCACCCTGGAGACGGCCCCCGCCCCTTCCTCCTCCAGGACCCGACCCTGAGCCCGGCCCGGGACCCCGAGCACCCTCACCTTTCAAATTTCTCACTGTTACTCGTTTTCCCCTGCTGGATCACGTGCACAAAGTCATACGTGAGGATGAACGGGACTCGCTCGCGGTTGATTCCAAACTTGGTCTTGAAATTCCCCAGAAAGTGGCCAAAATCAATGTGGAACAGCTAAGAAGAGGCAGGCAGACGCGGTCAGAGAGGAGAGTGCCCTGGTCGGGGAAGGGGGCTCCGGGAGGGAGAGACAGAAAGCCGGGAGGGTGCGGCGCACCCGGCAGCCGGCTCTGCCCTACCTGCCCGTTCTCGCGGATCATGATGTTGTCGCTGTGCCGATCACCAATGCCTAGCACGTAAGTGGCCACGCAGTAGCCGGCGCAAGAGAGGGTAAACTCCTCGATGGCTCGATCCAAGGCCTCCCTGTG
Organism: Callorhinus ursinus; assembly: GCF_003265705.2. Classification (NCBI taxonomy): domain Eukaryota; kingdom Metazoa; phylum Chordata; class Mammalia; order Carnivora; family Otariidae; genus Callorhinus; species Callorhinus ursinus. The sequence goes on from NW_027397080.1 coordinate 30,006,216, forward strand.
TGAGTGTGGGTGGGAAGGGGGATTCAAAACGGTGGGCGTTTCCCAACAACTTCTACGAAGAGGTGGGGTCTGTGTCCCCTCCTCTTCAATCTGGCCTTATGACCAGTGGGACAGGGAGGAAGCGGTGTTGGGCTCATCCCACAGTCTCGGCCTTAAGACACCTGGCAGCTCTTGAATCTAACCTGTTGCCAGGCCGGTTCAGGAAGCCAGGGCCGGTCTACTTGCAGAGGGGAGGCCACGTGGAGACACGTGACCGGGGCCCGCCCGGCCGGTCAAGCCACCAGCGGCGAAGAGCTGCATGAGTGGTTCCAGGCCAGAGAACCACTTAGCTCAGCCAGCTCAAGCTGCAGGTTTGTGAGCCCATAATATCTGGGGGTGGTTTTACGTCCCTAAGCTGAGAGTGGTCGCTACATGGCGACACGGGTAACTGACCCCTGGGCTAATGGAGACCCACTCTGCCCCAACAGGGCAGGCCTGGTCCCCGGCTGAGCAAAGAAGCCGTGGAGACTGTCACGGGCCCTACCCCTCACCTTTGACTCCTAAACCTTTGACTCTTGGAAAGGAGAGGGCGTCCATCCCCCGGGCCCAGAACCTACCCAGGGTTCTTGGACTTGAGCCAGTTGAGCAGGGCATCCTTGTTGAAGGCCGCTGTGGCCGCCATGTTGCTCTTGTTGAGCTGGATGTTGGCGATGGTGTCTGAGTGAAGCACCACCTCGATGAGGCCTGTGCGGTCCCCCGTGGAGAGGCAGCCATAGGGGGTCATCCTAGCCAGGGGGGAGGAGGGGCAAGGAAATGCTGAGGTCACGGGCTGTCCCTGGGGTGGCCTGACACTCCGTCCCACCCAGAGGGGCTCAAGACAGCCAAAACAGCCCCAGGAGACGCTGCAAGGGAGGGGAGAGGCGCTGGCAGGAGTCCGTGACGCCCGGAACTCAGGGGGAAGACTCCTTGGAGAGGTCAGCACCTGCACCCAAGCTGCACAGAAGAAACGGAGGCACTTTGGCCGAGCTCATGTTTGCTCAGAGAGAAATCCAGGTGGCCTGGAAGAAGATGCCACCGCTTCCCAAGATGGGGCAGGAGGCCAGGGACGCGTGGGGCGAAGGAAGCAGTGGAGCGAGACAGACGCCGAGGACCAGGCCTGGCCGCCTCCACCCTCACACTCTGTGGCCCCATATCGCCTCCCTTGGCCCTAATTTTAAACTGGTCTCTGCTCTTCTTGGAACAACGGGGGTGGCAGTGTTGGCTCTGACAGAGGACTCCTCCAAAGGGACAGGGTCCTAGGCCTGCAGCGAGAACGAGCGGATGACGGGAGGGCCTCTCACCTCAGGTCCAGTCCCTCCTGCTTCCACAGAACATCCATGAGCTGGATCATCTGCAGAGTCAGCATGTCCTGGCGGAGGTCTGGGCAGCCGCCCCCCGGAAGGAAAAGCACGAGCTTCTGGTGGGCTCTCCACTCCCAGCCAGGCCCAGGCCCCAGAGCCCCAGGACCCCATCCTCAGCCCGCCCTCCCCATCCCCCCACCCAGCGCAGCACGCGTAGGGGGCCAAGGCCTCCGCGGCACTCTCCCCGGGGCCCAGCTCACCGTCCCCGTTCTTAAAGATGATGCCCACGCTGCCGTCACTGCCTGCCTCCTCATTGCTGTACATCACCCACAGGGGCTTCATCTTGGAGTCCATGAAGGTGCACTGCTCCACGCTGCGGGCCAGAAAGCAGTTAGCAGTGGGGGCGGGGGGGGGGGTGCTCAGCAGGGCCTCTGGCGGGGCGGGGCGGGAGGAAGCCCCGGGGGGCTCGGGGCTCACCAGACTTCAGCCAGCAGCGTGCTGGGGTCCAGCGGGGACTGCAGGTTGGAGAGGGCCTCCAGGTAGGTCTCCTGGCGCATGCACAGGTGCATCAGCTCCTTGGTCTGGGGCTTGGTGGTCTTCTGGGAGCTCACTTTGACAAAGTCACTCAGGGCCTTCAGCTTGCTCAGTGCCTCCCCCTGGCGGGGAGAATGGGCCGGTGGGGTGGGGTGGGAGGCCAGGAGGGTCAGGCTCTGGGCCTCGGCCCCACCGCGGGGGCTCCAGAGGGCCCGACCCCACTCAGACAGAGCCTGGCCCAGGGCAGGGACTCAGGGCCCGAGCCTCACCTGCTTCATCAGCACCTTCATGTGGTGGGTGCTGCCCCTGCAGTAGGCTTCCATGATGAGGCCAAAGCGCAGAGCCACGGAGGGCACATGCATCTCGGAGCTGGAGGGAGGGAGGGGAGGATGGCTGAGCCTCGAGCCTGGCAGGGCCACACCCCTGGGGCCGGCAGGAACGGGAGGCCAGCAGGCCAGGGGCCCCCTCCTCCCCAGGGCCCTCGGGGAGACACAGAGGCCCCGGTGGGTCCACTACCGGAGATGCCAGAAGAGGAAGTGGCCAATCTTGCGGTTGGCCAGGGCCCGGTCCAGCAGGAACTTGGTCAGCTCGCAGTCGAGGTAGGATTCGTACTTGAGCACCTGCACCAGCTGCAGCAGGTACTGGAAAAGCTCATCGTCCCTGCGGAGAAGGGAGGCCGGTCTCACCTGAGCAGACCCCAGGCAAGGTTCAACCCTCACCGGGCCCGGCTCCGCCTTCCGGGGGCAGTCAGGACCGCACCGCCCTCCTGAGGAGCAGGGAGCCCCTGGGGGCCTCACGTCAGCTTCCGCAGAGACTTGATGGCGAAGGAGCCCACGTGGCGGTCGGGGAAGCTGAAGTCCAGCAGCTCCAGGGCGCTCAGGACAGGCAGCTCGGGCCAGGAGCACAGCAGGTAGAGCATCTGGGGGGGGGGGGGGGGGCGGGGCCGGTGGTCAAGGTGCGGGGCCAGGCGGGGGGCCCTTCCCCCCTTCCCCCCCCCCCCCCCTGCCTCCCACCTGGGCCACATCCTCGTGCTTGTTCCACTTGGTGACCAGCAGCAGGCGGGCCAGCGCCTCGGGGAAGCGCTCCTGGACCTCGTGCCGCATCTTCCACACCAGGTCCTTCTCATGCTCATACAGCTCCCCGGACCCCCGCCGCTCCAGGATTTCCCGCAGCTGCAGCTGCTGAGGGGTGCAGGCAGGGTGAGCTGCGGCCCAGCCTGGCGCCCCACCAGCCCCGGGCCGCGGCTCACCTCCTCCTCACTGAAGCGCCCGTGCTCCCCGTGCCGCCCGAGCTCCAGAATCTGCAACGAGTGGCCCCGTCTCAGCGGAGACCCCAGACCCTGGGCCAGCCCTGGCAGGGCCCCAGGGCCGGCGGGGGAGGGGGGAGGGTGTCAACCGCTCGGCACCCCTGACCTTGCGGGGCCTGCGACCCTCAGCGGTGAAGGCTCTCCTGTGCACCGCATCTCTGCCTCCACCCCACAGATGCCAGGAGCATCTCTCCCACCAGCTGTGACAACCAAAAGTGTCTCTGGACATTGCCCCAAGTCCCCCGGGGAGCCACATGGCCCTGAACGAGAGAACCACTGCTCTAGAGCACATGAGGGTTCTAGAGAGCTAAGGAAGTCCCCAGCTGTGTGGGTGACCAAGCCCCAGCCCTGGGCACCTTAGGGGATGGGCGGGGGGAGCCCCAGAGGCAGGGTCAAGAATAGTCTATTATCTTTAGTCCCACAGCCTCTGGACCATCCCAGACCCTGGATGGCGAGGGGGCTGACCTTGTCCAGGGTGGGGTAGTACACAGGGTAGGGGGCCACCTCAGGGAGGCAGATGACGAGGGCCGCAGCGCTCTCCGTGTTGGGGTTACTCCGCACTGTTCCCGTGGGGTTCAGCAGCTCCCCTTTCTCGTCTGGACACAGGGACAGATGGGAGTTGCCCGGGGAATGCCACCATCCGGGAGCCCGCTCCCCTGCGCCTCTCCCTTGCTCCCGGGCGCACCTGGGACAGACGGCCACATGTACAGGCAGCATTCCCCGGTCTTGAGCTGGTCCTTGTAATCAAACAGCATGAGGTTGGCCCAGGCGATGGGGCAGTCCTGGGAAAGAGCACGGGCAAGTGAGGGCCAGCGGCGGCAGGGCCAAGCTCCCTGCCCCCACCCAGACTCCCTGCGAGGAAGGCAGCAAGGTCAGCCACCTCTCGGCTCCCTTCTGCTCCCAGAGGCATCCCTACTGCCGGCTTCTTGAGAAACCCCCAAACAAACCACACCGGCCCCAAAAGGCTGGCCCAGCTCGGCTGTGGGGTAAGTCGGCGTGGCTCAGTGGCCGGTCACATCCTGGGCCTGGTGACTCAGGGCCCACCCCCCCACTCCTTCCCCGCTGGCTGCTGACTCAGGACACCCTGCTCCCTGTGAGGACAGTGTGCTTGTCCTTCCACCCCAGAGAGCGGCCTCCAGGTTCCCGGGTGCCTCCGAGTCACCGGGCTCATCAGCCCTGGGACCCAGAACCGTCACACGGCAGGGATGGTGGCCAGGATGGGAGGGAGGGCGTGGGGAGGGAGGGTCCCCCCATCCCCACCCCCCGAGGTGCACGCCTGCTCAGAGTGGACCGGGGAGCGGGGAGTGGCTCCCGGAGGCCCGGCCCCAGCCCCCCAGCCAGCCCCACCCACCGCCTTCTTGGACTTCTTCTTGGTGGAGCGAGCCTTCTTGGCCTTCTCGATCACGGCGTAAAGTGCAAAGCAGAGACGGGCCATGCGAGGCAGGTCGCAGATGTTGATGTCGAACTCCAGCCGCTGTTTCCACACGGGCTCCGAGCACACGCTCACCTCCGAGCTGGACACCGTCTTGCACAGCGTCTCGTTGCCGTGGAAGAGCCCAGCCTGCACCACAAGCTTGGGGGGGGGTGCGGGGGTCGGTGCCAGGCGGCAGAGGCCCAAGCCCCCCGCTCCCCTCCGAGGTTCTCTCCCACCCGCCTAAGGCTCAAAGCTCCTGAAACGTCCTTATTTCACATGGATCTGAATCCCGCTTCCCACTCGGAAGAAAGTGGCGCCGAAGGGGGGCGGCTGACTGCTTGAGCGGGACAAGGGGCCACAGGGTGAAGGGAAGGGTACCATGGGCGCTACGCATGGGCTCCCCACGACTCTGTGGGACCCCAGGGCATGTCGCTTCCCTGCTCGGGGCCTCAATTTCCCCACTGGGGCTTGGGAACTCCAGGGGCCCTTCTCGCTCCGCTACCCACGAGCTCCCTCCACAGCTCAGAATCATATGAGCCCCGTGGGCAGGCAAGGATTTCATGCCACCTGAACACCCCTACCCTGCTTCCTCCAACTGCACCTTGACAGCCCTCAGGGCCCAGCCAGAAAGCTGCCTCCATCCAGGGCTCCAGGATGCCATCGGGGAAACCCAGCCCTGCCTGCTTGTGAAATCACCCCGACAAAAAGTGCTCCACATAGAGACTGGACCTCTGTGGACCCAAGCGTAACATCCAGCAAATGGGACAATGAAATAAGCACCTCGCGAGCTGTCCTGGGGACAGAGGGAGATGGGGTGTGGGAACAGCCCCAAAGCGAAGCGGGCTTGGCCCCCAGGGGTCCAGGCGGCAGGCCTCCCAAGTGGCCCCTGGGAGTCCCAAGGCCCCGGGGCCCAGCCAGAGCCGCTCCTCTCCCGCACTTGTCACCTCCCAGACCCTGCAGTTCTCACATCCCTGGGCCTGGGCCTGGCCCCACAACTTCCACCCGAGTCAAATACCCAGAACTTGTTGGGCCTGGTTTCTACGAATTAGCCTCTCTGGCCGGCCAGCCAGCTCCCCTCCCCCCTTCCTGTTTTGAAGCAGCTCACAACCACCCCAGGCAGGGATGCTGGGTAATGTGGTCAGGTGGCTTTCATGTGACGCCCCCCTTCTTCCTCTGCCATCCCTCTAGACCACAGCCACCTTGTTTGTGCAGAAAACATCCCCCCTCCCCCCAGGAGCCCCCTACCTTCATCCGCTCATCGGCATTCACTTTGCTGCCCTGAATCAGCTCCACGCGGAAAGGCTGCTCCAGGGACCACAGGGACAGAGAAGAAGGCTGGGGCGGGCCGCAGGGGGAGAAGCAGGGCCGTCAAAGCAGAGGAATCCAGGGGAGCTCCCGAGGCTAGCGCCCCTGGCCCCTCGCAAGGCCCGTGGCCACCCGTGGGTGGGGTGAGTGTTGCTGGTTGGGGATAAGGCTCAGGTGCCCACCCGCGATGCCAGCCGCTTTGTCAGGAAACCTGCCAGGCAGCCGCCCCAGGACCCCCGAGCTCTGCCGGGCATGGCGTTCTGTCTCTCTCTCCAGTACAGGGGGCAGGAGAAGGGCAGCCCGTGAGCCGGGCCTGGGAGCTGCCCCGGGAAGCTCAAACAGCACCCCCTGCCGCTGCACACCGCTGTGGTGGTGGCAGGCCAAGCTCAAGGCCCAGCTCTTAACACTGACCCACCAAGGAGCATGAGACCAGGGGCCCTGGACCCACCGCCAACCCGCAGCGTTGCCACTGGGCTCTAGGGTTGGCCGACAGCGGGGAGGAAGGGATGGAGGGGAGGGGAGGTGGAAGGCACCGACTCACCTTCTTCATGGGAATGGGGGGTGGTTTGGTGCGTGGTTTCTGGACTTGGGGGGCAGGGTCGCTCTGCTCGTCCCGCATGGCCAGGATGGACGAGGAGTGCACCATGGTCAGGTGGGGGGTCAGCCCGCTGTGCAGGCAGCTGCAGATGTACTGTGATGGGGGGGCAGAGTGAGTGGCCGATGGGGCAGCCCCAACCTTGTCCGGATAAGGGACACTCCCCAGTGCCGACTACCGCCGGTCCCAGGCCTTCCAGCCTCTCCTGCTGACCCTTCTGCCCTCACCCACTTCCTGAAGCTGGAGCCCTCCTTGTGCCCCTGGGGAGGGCGGCTGAGCAAGGGGATCCCCAAAGGCCCAGCTCCCCACACCCCGCGGGCCCCAGGAGCGCCGCCCCTTACCTGGAACTGGTACAGGGGGTAGCTGCCGTACAGGTATTCATGCTTTCCGTTCACCTGCAGCGTGTAGTCCTCAGGCTGCTCCACCAGGGGCTGCCGGAACACGGTGGCCTTCTTCCGGAGCGCACACGCCATCAGCGCCAGTGGTACGTCCTTGGTGGACACCTGGAAGGTGAAGCTCTCCTGGGGGGAGGAGGGAGGGTCAGCCCTCCACCCTCGTGGAGGGCCCACGCATTCTGGGACGCAGAGGGTGGCGCTGCCTATTTGTCTGGAATAGCCGCCCCCCCCCGCCCCCCGAACGCGAGGCAGAGTCTGATGAAGGCACACGGCCAACACCCCGGAAATAGTTATCGAATGAATGAATGGACCCATGACCAAGGCCATCGGGTCATTCGGCCTTGTCCAACTTGCCTGGTGGGACGTCGGCCCAAGCCCCTCATCACAGGCCTGGGTGCCCCACCAATGCCCCCCTGGTGCCCCTGGGAGGAGAGCGAATCTGGGGTGCTGGTGGAGGGCTGGGAAGTCTCACGGGAAGCAGCCCCCTAGTGGGCCCCGGAGCCCTCACGCTGCCAACGGGCCAGCGTCCCCCGCAGGAGCCACGGGCTCACCTCGCTGCCCTCAAACTTGACGTTGACCAGGAGGGCCCGGGTGGGGCCCCGCAGGGTGCCGGCCCCCCAGCTCCGGGCCGAGGGCTCCAGCTGCAGAGGGAAGCTGTACTGAAGCCAGGCCTCCCAGCCCAGCTGCTGCCGGCGGGCGGCCGCCTCCTCGCAGAACTGGCGCATCTTGGTGCGAAAGGCATTCACTTCGGGGTCATGCAGGGAGTCGAACTCATGGAGGCCTGAGAGGCGGGGAGGCTGGGTCAGCGCGGGGGGCCGGGGGCCGGGGGCCGGGGCGGGGCCCGCCCGCGCGCGCGCGCGGGTCACCTTTGCCGATGAGGAGGCTGATCTGTGAGTTGACCAGCTTCTTCACCCTGTCCCCCTCTCGGGCCACCAGACGCAGCACTGGCAGGAAGGGCTGGATGTCGCAGAGCCGCCGCTGCTCGTCCTCCAGTTCTTGCTGCTCTGCGGTCTGGTTGACGCAGGTGAACACATAGGCCTCGGGGTCGCTGAGCATGTGGAAGAGTGGCTCATACTGGGCTCGGTGCCACAACACCTGAGGGGACAGCGGCCGGTCAGCCCCTCCGGCCGAGGCGAGCAGGGCCACAGGCGGCCGCGAGGTGGCTGGGGGCTGGCCTCAGTCAGCCCTGCACGACCCTGACCAGAGGGCGAAGCCAAGATGCCCAAACCCCGTCCTCTCCTGACCCCTTAAGTGCTGACCACATGGGACCCCGGGAGTCTCTGTCGCTGCCCTTCTGTGGAGGGCGCCTGGAATAGGCTAAAAGTCTGTCCACAGTCTCCTCTGTATGTTACCCTTGAGAGACGGCCGGCCGGACATGACCTCCAGGCACCCCCCCAGCTCAGCGTTCTGGCGTTCATCACCCTGATTTCCAAATGTTGGCAACGAATTCAGAAGAGCTGAACACACGGAGATAGCTGTCAAACCCTCTACGGGCTGTGTTCAGCTAGGGCGGTCAGTGGGCGCCCTCAGGGAAAGGCGTCCCCAGGGACCCCTGGGAGAGCCATCCAAGGGTCAAGCTTTATTGCAAAGGTGTTCACCACTGAGTCACAGAGAAGATGGAAAAAAGAATAGCCCCATTCTTCTTCCATGAGGGATGTATAATTATGGTCCCTCAGCACGAAGGGATAGCATGGGGAGCGTGACCCAGAATCTGGGGATAGCCGTATGAACGGGCACAGAAGGCTCCAAGAGACATGCTAAGTAGGAAAAAAAAAAAAAAAAACCCAAGGTATGTAACAGCAGATATAATTCAAGCCCATTTCTGTAAAAACAACTCGAATAAACATCATAATGAATAGAGACGGGGATTTGACAAAAGGAACTAGGGTTTGCAGGCAAAACCTGGTCCACTCCCAAGTTACTAGAAGACAGCCATGCCCACTCATTTACATGGAGTCTAAGGCTGTTCTGGACCCACACTGGCAGAGCTGAGTGGTTGCGACAAATACCAGATGGTCAGCCAAGCCTCAAATATTCACCAGCTGGCCTCTTGGATAAAGAAAAGTATGAAGAAACTGAAGGCAAATTGGGGTGTGTGCAGGGACCCATGTGTTTTGCATTTCTGCACTGTTGGAATTGTAGTAGGATGCATGTATGGTTCAGAAAAATCAGATTACCCTTAAAATAGAGTTAATCACATGAAAAATGTGTTATAATGTTAACTCAGGGAAAAAAAAAGATCTCAAAGTTCATAATCGGAATTATCACAAAAAACAACACTCCATAGAAAACAGGAAACACCCGAAGTGTTAACTGTGGTTGTCTTATAAGGGCTGGATCACAGGTGATTTTTTTCCTTCTTCTACTTTTTCCTATTTTCCCCAATCAATGTGTCCATATTACTTTTGAAATGTGGGGGGGGGGGGAGGAAAAGGAAATTTAATTAAAAAAAAAAATCTCCCAGGAAGGGGAGATTAAAAAAGCAAAATAAAACGTCAAGGATGATCCACGATCCACTGCTTCTTTCCTTTTTTTTTTTTTTTTTTTTTTTTGATCCACTCCCAAGTACAAGCTTTTAAAATTCTGAGCTGAGGTCTTGTCCTCTGGCGTGAGCCACTAAATCCCACACTTCGCAAGTGGCGCAAGCCCTCTGCAAGATCACAAGACACTCTCTGCCAAATACTTTCCAGATGTCTAACCCTTTGACTCAGTAATCCACCCTGAAAATTATTCAACAGAACCCAAAACTATTTCCAAAGATGATGTTTACTATGATGACAGCTCTATGGAGAAAAGACCGATAAGACTCTTTTAAGTGGCTAGGGCTGGGGATCGGTTCCAGAAATGATAGCACTGTCATGGAGAGAAGAAAAAGCCACCATGGGAACCACAGCCCGAGGCTCCCACTGGAATCTAGAGAGGGTAATCCTGCCCCGATAAAGGGAGAAGCTGCATTCAAAATGCTAGCTGGGCTCTAACTATAAGCTTGCAAAAAAATTTTAGATATTATTTATCTTTTGAAATTTGTTTTATAGGATCTCAAATCTGAGCCTGAGCATCTGTCTGTCTGTCTCTCCCTCTGAGTTCCAAGCTCGAAGGTCGGGATCGTACCTTCTTGATGGTGCTGAGGTTGGCATTCCGGGACACAGGGAAGTTCAGATAGACCCCGGTGGGCAACAGGAAGTCAACGGCCACACTCTGATTCTCCTCCTTGGTCCAGAATTCCATGGGGCAGTCAAGCCCAGGGGGCATCCTGCACTTTCACTTCTCAGACCCCGCTTGTCCTGAAAAGGAAGGAAAGGCAAAATGAGCCATCCCAAACGTGCTGGATGAATCCTTTGAAAGAATCCTCTGGAAAGCAGAATGTTAGGACCTTTGGTGGCAGGAGGGTCCGGAAGGAGTCTCTCCCGCGGGCACCTGAGGCTCGTCTCCCTCTTGGCCTCATCCTTCCTGGGGTGGCTTTATTGCCCCCCAGGCCCCCCCTCACCTCTCATCACACCCCGCATCCCTCACCACAGTGGCCCAAATTCAAGACACCAACAGACCCATTCCGAATCATTTTTTCTCAGGAACGCATACACATGGAAGATCCCTCCACGACCAGCAGCCGGCAGCCAGAGGCAGGGGACGGCAGGGTCGCTGGTCAGACAACCCAGGACTCGAGAAGGACCAAAGGATGCAGTTCTTGGAAACTCTTCCTTCCTTCCTTCCTTCCTTCCTTCCTTCCTTCCTTCCTTCCTTCCTTCCTTCCTCCCTTCCTCCCTCCCTCCTCCCTCCCTTTCTTTCTTTCTTTCTTTCTTTCTTCTTCTTTCTTTCTTTCATATTTTATTTATTTGACACAGAGAGAGAGCACAAGCAGGGGGAGAGGCAGAGGGAGAGGGAGAAACAGGCTCCCCGCCGAGCAGGGGGCCTGATGTGGGGCTTGATCCCAGGACCCTGGGATCATGACCCAAGCCGAAGGCAGCCACCTAACTGACTGAACCACTCAGGCGCCCCTCTTGGAAACTTTCTAACCAGAAATAATCACGTGGCTTAAAAACGGCTTTGGCCATCAAACAATTTGTTGAAATAGCTCAATCATACCAAACCCCCCTGAGTCATACCCACTCCTCAGTAACAAAATGCTATAGACACAATTAAAGGTCTTTCGAGTATCTCCCCTGCTCCAGGCTACCACCATCTGGATTCTGGTTGTTTATAATTTCCATGCATGTTTTTATACTTTGATTATACTAATATGTATTCACAAACAATTCCCAATATTTTTGCATGCTTTCAAACTTTGTATGAATAGGGAGTCTTCTGCAACCTGCAATCCACGTTATGTTCTTTAGGCTAATCCGAGGGGATACATGTAGCTCTAGATCATTCATTGTAACTATTGTGCTATTTCGCTGTGTCAATAAACCACAATTTATTTACCCCTTCTCTTGTTGATGAACCTCAGGGTTTGTTTCCACTCTTTTTGGTTATTACAAACAATGCTACAATGTATATCCTTACACACCTCACTTTGTGTGTATGTAGAGTGGGGATGAGTGTTGTCCAAAGAAATACAATGCGAACCACATGCATCATGTCAAAGTTGCCAGTAGCCACATTCAAAAGAAGTAAAAAGATAAAAATTAAGTTTAGTCATCTACTTTGCTTAACCCAATATATCCAAAATATAGTCATTTCAAAATGTCCATCAACATAGCAAAATTACTAATGAGATATTTTACATTCTTTTGGGAGGGCATGAAGTCTTTGAAATCTGGTGTGCATTTTCACTTAGAGCACACTGCAGCTTGGGTACTAGATTTCCATCAGAAATACCTTATCTATATGTCAATGTCGTACACTTTACAGATGAAAAAGGAGGGCCGCGGACTCAAGTTGCTCCAAATATACTGAAAAGTTTTCCAAGAAACGAGTTGAGTACCCATTCTTATATTTGAATGAATCAAAATGAAATAAAATGCTTAGAAATGTTATTCCTCAGTCACTCTCCCGCATGTCCAGTGCTCAAGAGAGACATGTGGCAAGGGGCCGCCACGCTGGACCGCACGGGTCCAGGGGAACTGTGGGATCACAGCCAATAACCTATGACAGCTAGAACAAGATCCTGAGCTTTACTAAAGTAAAGCAGTGGTGCCCATTAGCAATGGCACCGGCGTTGTCCACGGCTTACTCTCCACATCTCCATCAGCACTTGGTGTCGTCCAATTCACTCATTTCTGCCAATCTGATGGGCACGGAATGCTCTTTTGTCGTTTTAATTTATATTTCCCTGATTAGCCATAAAATATTTATCTTCTGCAAATAGCCTGCTTATAAATTTTGCCCATTTTTTTTCCTGTGGGGTTGTCTTTTCCTTATTGGTTTATAGGGTTTTTTAAAATATACTCTAGATTCAATTCCTCTGTTGATTAAATGAGTTGGAGATCTCTTCTTTTGGTCCAAGTCACCTTTTCACTTTGTTTATGGTGCCTTTTTTTGGTGAGGAAAAGTTTGTAATGCTGATGTAGTCAAATATTGTCCTTTATGTTTTATGATTTTTATTCTTTCAAAAAAGATTTCCTTACCTTAGGGTCACATCCTTGTAGATTTAAATGACTTTGAAAAATAGTTGAAAGAGATTGTTTAGTTTATGAGAGATATTTTTGGGGGGGCTCTGCCAATAGGGCCCAGACCTCAGCCTTGCAGAAGGGCTGGATGCAGAATCCGCCTGGAGCTGCAGGACATGCGTATCACGCTGGCGCAACCATGTTACCACTGCTGGGATCCACTTCCTCTGATTGTAAAACCACATCCTACTTTGGGTTCCTCTTTCTGAGAATGGCCAGGCCAAAGGTTTTCTTTTTGATTCAAAATGTAGTGGAGGGGGGCAGGCAGGAATCCTCGAGAATCCACTTACAATGCTAAATGTGCTTTGGCCATGCTCAGGATGTCAGGGGCACCTTCGGCCACTCGATCCCGAGGCCAAGATGAGCACATGTAGCATGAGCTCCTTAGGACTCCAGCCAAAGGGGCGGTACTTGAGACAAATGCACCCCCTTGCTCTTCTGCCCCTTAGTGCTGTGGAATGAAGCCTTCAACTACACTTACCCACCTGGGATGCATGGACATACTTTCATGCATAAAGCTCGTGCCTAAGGAAGGAAGACCCAGAATCATGTTGGCAGCACATAATCAGATGCCAGAGATTCAAGAGGAGGAAGCAGGAACCCTCTCTCTCTTGGCGGGCCCAAGACCCAGGTGCAGCTACTCACAAGCCCCAACTCTCTATGAAGCTCAGACTCATCACTCTGCAACATATGGGACAAAGATGCCAACTAATCCAGGGACTTTAGAACTGCTCCAAGAATGCAACTGGGTACAACCGCTTTGGCAAAGTATCTACTCTTGGTAGTATCTACTAAAACTGAGCACATGGTGCCCTATGACCCAGCAATTAATTGCACGCCTAGGTATACACTCACCAGAAACATGAGTCCATGTGCAAGAAGAAACACAAACAAGACGGTCTACAGCACTGCTATTCCCAATAGCCCCAAACTGGAAACTTCCCAAATGCGCATCCACAGTATAATGGGGAAATAAATGATGGTCTCTTTTCCCAGTGGAATGTTACATGGCAATGAGGATGAACGATCTACAAATGCACACAACAGTATAAACGAAGCTCATAAACAGGCTGAACAAAAGAAGTCAGGCAGAAAAGCGTATGTGCTCATGATTCTAATTATCCAGAGAACACAGGCAGAGCTCATTTATATTGGCAGAGGAAAAGACAGGGGTGACCCCAGAAGGAGGGCAGTTACCCCAGGGGAAAGGGGTATTGAGGGGCTTCTGGGGGCTGGTACTTTTCAGTTTCTTGATCTGGAAGCTGGGGACTTTTCACAAAGGCAACACACCCTCAGTTCAAGTGGTTCAGCCAAGTTGATTTCACTCCTGGCCACTAGCATGGCCTGAGCCTCAGGCCCAGCCAATCAGAGCCCTGAATTTCGTCCCCCGGCCGCAGGGATTGGATCGGAACCAGGAAGGGGGTTTGGGCCCGGCCAATCACTGTGTGTCCTCTCCTGGCCACTGATTCCAGGTTGGGCACGAGAATGTCAAGTCAGTCCAGGGCGTTTGACATCGGACTTCTTTGGGTACTGCATCCTGGGGTAGCAAAAAAGAGAGAGTAGCCACCTAGAGCTGCTGGTGACCACCTCCCGCCGCTCTTAGGGGTGAAACCTGATAAAAGACCACCACGAAGGAGAGGCGAGCTCAGAGTAGAGCGGTGGGGTCCCGAAGACATCCTCTGAACCCCTGGATGCAGGCATGCCTGACGCTACACTCTATCCTTGGACGTTTCAGTTCTTTCAGCCAAAAAACCCTCCCTGCCTCCCTCCCCCAATCTTTTTTTTAACTTAGAGCAGTTTGAGTTGGTTTTGGGGGTTTTTTTTTGGATGTTTTTTGTTTTTTGGTCACTTGCAGCTGCACGTTCCATTTTAGCTTTTAGTGTTTAGAAGGTTCTTTCCTTGGAAATTGGCCTGCCTCTAGGAGCCAACCCTCATCTTTGTGTTGTCATCTAGAGGTACCAAGAGCTGTCTGTCACCTGATGGCTCTTTCTACTGGATGATGGCTTCAGTACCTCTGACTGTGCTCCCTACAACACAGTTTTTAGACTCTTGCCAAAGTTTGGTACTCTGAGAAAACAAGAGGTTGCTGTGGATGGGGCCTGACAGGCCAACTGTAGAAGAATGTTCTGGGTACCAGACTCCCATTGCTTAGCCTAAAAAAAGCATATCAGCCCCTTCCCCCAAGAAAGTTCTTCAGTGGTCACATCACTGAGCTCATTGGCTGTCAACCTTCTAGCTATTTCTCCCAGGAAGCCAGGTTCTCCCAATGAATCTCCTGAATCTGAATGCAGAAATTCACAATTACTGTTGGTGATTTCATCTCTTGGAAATCATCGGCATCCGTGTATTACTGGACTTGATATTTTGTACGTACGACTCAGTCTGAGATACATTAGTTTAAACTATTAAGTGCCAGGAGTGGTGCAAGGGGGAGACACTGATAACCAAGCCCAGAGTAGGTAGGAAGACCGATCACACCTTGTAGCAACACGGTTAAGACAGCGTGCTAAATGGTGTTGTAATGGAGAGCAGCCTGCTCCCTGTGGGGAGGCCAGGGAGAGCCCCTCTGAGAAGAGGGTACCAGAGCGGAGGACCAGAGTGGGCCAGTTGTGTCCAGAGCAGATGGAAGGCAGGCCACCGCCGCTGGAGTGTATGGGTGGGGCAGGGAGGGGAGGACACAGAACAAGAGGGGCTGAAGAGGTCAGCAGGGACCAAGGCCTGCGGAGTCTTTACACGGGAGACGCCTGGGGGTCACTCAAAGAGTGATGGACAGTCTTAGCCAAGGAGCCATGGGACCTGATTTGCACCTAAAATGATGCCACTGTTTCAGTGTGGAAGGACTGGAGAGAATCAAGCATTGCCCATGGGGAGTGGGGTGGGGGGCTCGTGCCCCCGGGGATGAGAAAGGCAGGGAATCGGGTTATATTCAGGAGCTTGGCGGGTAAGATGGGAGGTCGTCGGGGAAGAAGGAAGGATGACAGCCGGGTGTGGGCTTGGGAGACTGGAGGGGTGATGGAAACGCACCGAGATGGGGGAAGTGTGAGGGAGAAACAGATCTGGGGGGCAACAGGACGGCAAGGGGTCCAGTTCAGACATAGTGGACCTGAGCTGCTTAGTGAACAACCCCGTGGAGAGAGCCAAGGAGCAGCCCCGAGTGTGGCGCCTAGGGGAGAGGTCTTTGCGGTTCCCAAGGTATAACTGGGGGTCAGGAGGCTCCCCACAGAGAAAGGTGAGCTGGCCTGGAGACAGAGGGTAAGCGAGGGCCAGGGCCATCTCAAGGCACTAGAGGCATCAACCCAAGATGAACCATGAGCCACCCTTCCTTGCTCGGAGTCAGCCCGACTCTTGGCGGCAGACTTCCCTGTCCGCATCCGAAGCATGAATACAGTATCGAAGGAACGGGACAAGAGGGAGCACCGTCCTCCCACGTCCCCACTCTGGCCAGCGCCATGCACAGAACGGCTGTGTGACGGTGGAACCTCCCCCGCCGTGGGGCTCTGTCCCCGGAGCGCCCCATCCCTCGGCCGGCTGTCCTGAGATGCGCCCAGTTAGCCGCGCTCCCTCCGGCCCGAGGTCGGAGCGCAGTTCTTCGGCCTGCCCGTGTCTGAGTCCCGAGCAGCCAGGAGAGGAGTTTCTCCCGAGTCCGTAAAAGCATCTATGCTACCTCCGTCCTTTCCAGCCGGCCGCAGTGAGTGTTTCAAGGGCCTTAATTTCTTTCTCTCTCCCTCTCTTTTTTTAATGCAGTTTATTTTTATTTTTTATTTTAGAGTGGGGGGAGGGGCAGAGGGAGAGACTCTTAAACAGGCTACACGCCCAGCGTGGGGCTTGATCTCACGGCCCTGAGATCATGACCTGAGCTGAAATCAAGAGTCAGACGCTTAACCGACTGAGCCACCCAGGCAGCCCAACAGCCCTCATTGATTTCTAAGAGAGGAGGGCAAGCAAGGGATGTAGCATCCCAGAGCCACAGTGCTTTCATCAGCCTGGGAAGGAGGCGGCAGGCAGCCCGTTGACTAGTCCGCCTCCCCCCCGCCCCCCACCCCCCACCCCTGCCCCCAGCTGGCAGACCTGTTGGCTGGTGGCTTGTGCTGAGCTCAGGACCCCTGAAGCCTCCCTCTCGTTTCTTTGAGGTTCCACCATGTTAAGGCTGTAAGCTGCTATCTGTCTCCTGGGTCTGCTAGGGCTCCACATCTTTCTCGCAAGTGTGGCTGACACTCTGAGTAGGAACCGCTGCCCAGCATTTGTCAACGTAAAGACAGGCTTTCTGGTGCTCGAGTCACATGCCCCGGGGGACAGCTTCCCAAGGGAACACCTGAGTCACTCTCAGCCGGCTCGGTGCAGGGGACAAGCAGCAGGGAGAAGGGAGGTTGTATCCTGCTCTCAGCCGGCTCGGTGCAGGGGACAAGCAGCAGGGAGAAGGGAGGTTGTATCCTGCTCTCAGCCGGCTCGGTGCAGGGGACAAGCAGCAGGGAGAAGGGAGGTTGTATCCTGCTTATCTGAGCAATAAACATCCTCCTCCCTGAGGGTGCCCTGAGCAAGACAGGCCTCGTACCTTCACCTGTCATTCTAGAGCAAGAGTCTAAAGGTCCCCTGGGTCATTGTTATGAATCCACCTATAGAGAGACATGCTCTGTTCTTGTAACTCTAGGACAAAACATCTGCTCAAAACCCGGATTTCAGAGCTGAAAGTTACCACCCCAGTAGCTCAAGAGAAGTCTCAGAAATGTCTCAAAGGTGCTTACATACATAGTCCAATATCTACCATCAACCCAGGCTCAGAGGATACAAGACCAGTAACCACTGGGACAAGGGACAGGGAGCCACACGGGAAGGCCTTCTGCACCATGCTGGACAGAGCAGAGTCCAGTCAGGCCTCCTGACTTGCGCTGATTTTCAGGTGCTTCTCAGCCTCAAAAAGTCCTTCTAAGAAGTGTTCTGTTTCCCAGACTGTCTTCTGTGGAGAATGAAGTGGATGCTTTTCCTGTTGCCTAACTTATGGGGGAAGTGGGTGCAGGTGGGCACTTCAGAGATGAATTCCAAAGATGCTTTACCCAGAGGTCCCACTTCCCAACGGAACTCCTGGATGTTTGCCTTAAAGGAGCCTTCTAGAGACCACCCCTATTCTGGCATCCAGGGAAAGCCCAGAGACGAATCAATAACCACATCCTCCTGGAGACCCTTGGGAAAAAGGACATAATGGGGCCCCCTTCAGCCCAGGAGGCTGCAGGTTGCAAGTTCTGTTCATTCACTCATTCAGCAAATATTTATTTGAGCATCAGGGAATGTGCCCATCGGGAATGGAACAGGCACCATCCCTGATCCTACGAAGTTTTTAGTCTAACAGGAGAAAATCAGAAAAAGAAAAAGAAAAACAAACAAGATGACATAAGATAAGAGTTGGAATGGAATAAAAAGGGCTTTGCAGGGAGGGAGGGTCTCCTTTGGAGGGCAGGTCCGGGGCAGGTGCTCAAGTGAGATCATATTGGAGTTGAGGCCCAAAGGATGAGAAAGAACAGGCAAAGATCCACGAAATAGGATTCAGGCAGCTGGAATAGGAAGTGCAAAGGCCCTGAGGCAGGAGACCACGTACCTGGAGTCCAGGACCCAGAGGGGAGATGACTGGGGGAGGCAGTGAGGCTGATCCTACAGGGCTTTGTAGCCACAGCGTGGAGCCAGATTTTGTTATCACTGCAATAGGAAGCCACTGGAGGGTTTTAAGCAGGAGACTGATACGGCCTGACTTTATGCTCAACAAAAATTGCTTTGGCTGCCGTGAGGAAGATGGAAGCGAGAGAGGCAAGAATGAGCTGGGAAAGCAATCAGGCCAGGGCCCCAGGCAAGAGCTGACAGGGCGAGATTAATGAGGGAAAACTTGGGCCCTCCCTGCCACAAAACGCCCCAAGCCTCTGCTCTTAACAGCTGAGGATCAGGCATTCCAACACCCCAGGCTTGAAACTCCCCGTCCGTAAGAACCTCCTTGACAAAGAACTGAAGCCACAGACCAGACGGAAAACGGACTGGCCCAGGGTCCCCCCAACAGGTGCAGTTTTAGGACAGGTGAGCTGTTCTCCCAAAACACAGAACCTCTCCTGAGGCCCGCATCAGTGTGTCTCTCCGGGAGACCCGGGGGTAGCAGCATCCTCCGTCCCTGGTGGCCACCCCAGGTGGTGGGGCAGAGTCTCTGCACCGCAGCAAAGGAACGGCAGAGCAAAAGGGGCCCTGCCCTGCAGACAGTGTCCAGTGGTGGTCAGGTGAAGGAGGAACCTGTCCCCAAAAACGGAATGGGAGGGAAGTCTCCAGAAGCCAGAGGCCAGCCAAGTAGGACATCCCCAAAACCATGCCCCGGACTAGGAAGGAAGGGCTTGTGTGGAGGGTGGTCTGACAGCCCAAGCTCCCGCCACAGGAGGAAAAAGGATGGGAAGGGTGAAGGCCGAGGACGGATGAAATAAAGTGATGTGAAGTCCTGCAAAAGGCATCCCGATGTCTGCTTGGCAGGTACGCTGAGGACATGAGCTGCCTTACTCCTTTGTCTGTCCGCTGCTGCCTCCCTCTGCTCTTTCTTTGTTTCTTCTTCTTCTTTTTACTCTCTCCCACTTTTTTTTTTTTAAGATTTTATTTATTTATTTGAGAGAGAGAGCATGAACGCAGGGCAAGCAGAGGGAGAGGGAGAAGCAGGCCTCCCGCCGAGCAGGGAGCCCGATGCGGGGCTCGATCCCAGGACCCCGGGATCATGACCTGAGCCGAAGGCAGCCGCTCAACCGACTGAGCCACCCAGGCGCCCAATACTCTCTCCCATTTTATAAATGTGTCTCCCTTGAAGCCATATTATTTAATAGAGTGGTAACTTTTATTTTGAATATTTCAAAATGAAGAAAAAATCCTCAGTGGAGGAAAACCAAATAGACAAATAGACATCGAAGAATGAGGGGCAAAGATCTCTGGGAATTCTGTTCTATAAAAAGAGACAGAGGGAGAGAGAGAGACTCCTGACTTCTGCGGTCACCGGAAAAATGAACCAACTAGCCCACCAAAAAAATTCTATCCCAACTACCTCCTATGATGCTCAGTTCATGGCCCACCCAGGGAGGCCAGGGGCCTGCACCCAAGTGGAAAATCCCCTGACACTACCCATCAAAATCAAGAGAAAGATCCATGGTCTCAGGCTTGGTAGTTTGGGGAATTCGGGACTCGTCCTAAGGAAGCAATGCAAAAGAAAAAAAATATAGAAAGTTATCTGTACAAAGATATTCATTTGTGGTATTCATGAAAGTGGAAAATCAAAAATAACAGGGAAATTATGATAATTGACTTAACAGGAGTGAAGACAGTCATTACAATGGCACCTGTGTAGAATACAGAGCCCTGCAAATATTCCCCCCATGAAATGGAACCAAAAATGCCCCTCCATCTGCCATGGCCACATCTGTTTGTGGACAAAACATTTCAGAAAGGGTAGAGAAAATGAAAACAGCTCTAACATGGGTGGACATGGATGCTATAATAATGATTTCAAAATGTTATCTGTGAAAGTTAGGCAAGCACATCGTTTTAAAAATTAAAGCTAAACTGCTTGCGGCAAAAAAAGGAGCAGCCCCCTGCCCTGCACATCCAAACCTACCACCCCCCGATTGCAGGTGTTTCTTTGGGTATTTATCTCTGATTTTCTAAATAATCGATTTAGGCGGGTATTTCTCGATTTTCAACTTTTAACTTCTGATCTTAGAAGATGAGTCTGGGGCGCCTGGGTGGCTCAGTTGGTTAAGCGACTGCCTTCGGCTCAGGTCATGATCCTGGAGTCCCGGGATCGAGTCCCGCATCGGGCTCCCTGCTCAGTAGGGAGTCTGCTTCTCCCTCCGACCCTCTTCCTTCTCGTGCTTTCTATCTCTCATTCTCTCTCTCTCTCAAATAAATAAATAAAATCTTTAAAAAAAAAAAAGATGAGTCTGTGCCTCCCGCACACACACACACATATCCTCTCCTCCAGCCTCTGAACATAGCTATGTGATAAATTTTTTGTTAATCAAACGTGAGGATGCCTGGGTGGCTCAGTGGGTTAAGTGTCAGCCTTCGGCTCGGGTCATGATCTCGGGGTCCTGGGATCGAGCCCCACATCGGGCTCCCTGCTCAGTGGAGAGTCCGCTTCTCCCTCTCCCTCTGTGCTCTCTCTTTCTCAAGTAAATAAATAAAACCTTAAAAAGAAAAGCTTGAGTGCTTACATCATTATGACTACACAAATACTGTTCAACACTAAACCACATTGTATACTCTGGTTTTATTTCTTTTCTTGTTCAACTTTTTGTTATTTCTATAGTTGATAGTTGCCTCACTTATAATTTGCTTCATTTTCCATGTACAAATATAATTCCTTTGTTTTCTATGTACAAATATGTAATTCTTCCCTCAACTCTCTAACAGAATTATAAAACTCTTCCTAAGATGGTAAATATGTCAGATAATCCATCAGCTTCATTTTTTATATTCCTCCTGGGGTCCTCAGCCATACTGCTCCAAATTCGCCTGGTTCATCTCTAGATGAGCTGCACAGCTGTACCGTTGGAACTTTGCTTCACCATTATTATGGGAATTCTCCTCATCATTCTCTCTACCAGTCAAGGTTCTTGGTTGTAAGTAAAGAAGCCAACTCCCACTGATTAAGCAGAAAATTTGCTGACAGATTATTTGGCTTATTCGCTGCACTGTGAGGAGTCTCACAGTTCTGTTGGAGAGTTTGAGGAAGAATTAGTAGTACATTGCAAACATAGCTAATAAGAGATGAGGCGCTTATCAACTCCAGGAGAAACAGAAAGTTAAACAAAAAAGAAGAAATAGAACCTAGTACACTAGATTCCATGATGCATGTCTGATGGCAAAACTGCCCCTATTTGCCACTGAATACTGAATGCTAGTTTGTACTTCTGCCATTTCTGTGCCAACAAGTTGAACTTGTAGCCCATCATTGCCGCCACCGCCATAACCACGGATACAGCACATGCTTCATCCCTCTCCTCTGTCAAAATACAGCATAGGTACATCTCATCTGTGGAGTCTAGGTCACAGGTCCTGGCTACAGGGAAAGCTTGGAAGTCAGTCCTTTTCAGTTCCCATGATGGGGTAGGTGTTTGTTTGTTTGTTTTTTTCTCCACACTTGCAAAACTCAGAGTAAGGTAACAGCTGAAATACTGAAAGCCATTTGGAAATGGAGCCAAATGAGAACAAGAGACAATCATATATTGTATCACTTGTTCCTCTTTCTTAGTTTACTCTCATTTTCGTAGAGTACAATCTCCACTAGTTTCCTTGAATACCGATACAAAGGTGCACACACACAGAGCTTTGGAAAATTCACATCTACAAAGGTGCCTTTATTCTATTATTTTGCTTGGATGACAATTACAGAATTCTTGCTCAGGAATTAATTTCCTTTGGAAATTTGAATGAGTTGTTCCATTGTCTTGTAGCTTCTGGTGTTGCTTTTGTAAAGTCCAGTGCCATTCTTTTATCTGATCTTCTAGATGTGGCCCCTTTTCTCTTTGTTGACTTTTGGCAACTTCTCTCTCTGGAGTTTTGAAAGTTCATGATGATGTCCTGTAGTACATACTTTACTTTTATGTAGTATGTCTTTTATTATTCATTGTTGGGTACTACTCAGAGACTCTTCATGTTCAAGTTCCTTCAGTTCTAGAATTTTTTTCCTGTAGTTTGATAACTTCCCCTTCTTCATTTTTCTCTTTGTCTTGGTTTCCTCTGAGGTGGATATCAGGAGTCCCGAACTGATTCTCCAGGTTTCTTCTATTTTCTTTCCCATTTTCCTTCTCTCAAGTCTTTCTGTTCTACTTTCTAGAAATTTAGTTTTCAATCTCCAGCTCTATTCTATTGAAATTTTTGCTTCTACTATTAGGGTTTTTTTTTTTTAAGATTTTATTTTTAAGTAATCTCTACACCCAACATGGGGCTCGAACTCACAACCCTGAGATCAAGAGTTGCACGCTCTTCGAACTGAGCCAGCCAGGTGCCTCTACTATCAGAGTTTTTATATCCAAGAGCTTATTATTGTTTCATAAGTATTCCTGTTTTTAAACAACCATGTTTATGACTTCTGGCTCCCTTTCTTCTGTTTGTTTGGGTCTCTATCTTTCATGCTAGAGGCTTCATTCTATGTGGGATGATCCATAGCTGCCCTATTCAAACTTAAGAGAGAGGCACTCAAAGCTGTTTGTGCACAGGTAAGGCCAGTTGCTTGGGAGCCATCGCTGTGAAATGACAAAGCTAGCCAGCTAGCTTTCCAAGAGTGTCTCTTCAATGTTAGTATTTGAGGGTCATTTTTTTCTTGTGAGCTCAATTTCATCAGAGAGAAGTTCTTCAAGGCCCTGACCAGAGAGTGGTATAAAGGAGGCTGCCATGTTCTGGGAGCCAACCAGGAAATGGTCTCACTGTTCAGTATATAAACTTTCACTGAATCTTTCTGTTTTCAATGCAGTGTCTCTTGCCCTCAGCTGCTCCCCACACAGCCTCCTTCCACCCCAGGCTGGCCCCGAGCTACTCTGGTTCAGCAATACCTCTGGGAAAACAGGAATCTTCTGCTGGGAAGGAGGAGGGAGCCACCTAACTATGTGGGCTGAGAGAGGGGTCTGTCGCTCCAACACACACCTTTAATCAATCTTCCTGCTTCCAGCCCACCCTGCAGCCTGTCACCAGGAACACTGTAGCTCCCACTCTTGGACTTTTGGTGGGTCCTCGAACACACCAGCCTTCTTCTACCACAGCACGGGACATTCAAGATTCTAAGCTTTGCATCTCTTTTACCGACCTGCCTTCTGTCTCTCAGTGCGTTTGCTCACTCCTCCTCCTCGTCCTCAATCATTTCCTTTTCTGTTTCCTTAAGGATTTAGTCCTATTTTATTCCTTTATTCTCATTTTAGTGGGCTTTTGAAGCAGAGCCAGGAGAAACATATGCATTCAATTAGTTACGTTACTAGTTTTCACGGAAGTTCATTATAATAATTAACAATACATAAAAATCAAGTTTCCAAAGATAGGCACATAGAAGGCTTTCTGGGGGGTATGGGGGTTGGACACTCCATCAAGGAAACAGTGGTTCTCTGGGGGTGTAGGGGAGGGTAGGTTATGTTAATTTTTTTGGCAAACTTTCAACAGTAAATCAGTATTTTTTTTTAAAGATTTTATTTATTTATTTGACGGGGAGAGAGAGAGAGAGAGAGCACAAGTAGGCAGAGAGGCAGGCAGAGGGAGAGGGAGAAGCAGGCTCCCCGCTGAGCAGGGAGCCGGATGTGGGGCTCGATCCCAGGACCCTGGGATCATGACCTGAGCCGAAGGCAGCCGCTTAACCAACTGAGCCACCCAGGCGCCCATAAATCAGTATTTTTTAATAAATAAAAAAGCATGAGGGTTAAAAATTATTAAAAGGCATCTGCTGAAACAAGAATCGAGATACTGTTGGGGCTTCTGGGTGGCTCAGTTGGTTGAGCATACGACTCTTGGTTTTGGCTTAGGTCATGATCTTGGGGTTGTGAGATCAAGGCCTGCATCAGGCTCGGTGCTCAGCATGGAGTCTGCTTGGGATTCTCTCTCTCCCTCTCCCTCTGTCCCTCCCCTGTGTGCGCATTCTCTCTCTCTCAAATAAATAAATCTTAAAAAAAGAGAGAATCAAGATATTGTAAGTAGGTAAAGAGGTGTATAGAAGAAACTCTAATCCTCCAACAGAGGTCTACACAATCCATGGTTTTTTACTATGTTCCAGGGGGTCCTGGGGTTCCATAGAAGCACCCCAAGGTCTTTAGAGGATGGCAGAAGTGGGACAGGGTGTTAAGTGGAAGTCCTAGGCCAGTCTCTGCCTGGACCACAGGGCAGTCTGTTTTTATCTACTCTATAGGTCAAAATTCTATTTTTAATATCTTGATCTTTTTATTGTATTTTATTTTAAGATTTTATTTATTTATTTTGACAGAGAGAGACACAGCGAGAGAGGGAACACAAACAGGGGGAGTGGGAGAGGGAGAAGCAGGCTTCCCGCTGAGCAGGGAGCCCAATGTGGGGCTCGAACCCAGGGCCCTGGGATCATGCCCTGAGCCGAAGGCAGACGCTAACGACTGGGCCACCGAGGGGTCCCAATATCTTGATCTTTTTAAAGAGAGCTGCACTAACAAAGATGTTTGGAAAGTGCTGATGAAGATCTAGAGAAAATGAGGTTGGGGTGGGGCCAGGGGGGAAGCTTCCAAGGATGACACCATGCTGGAACCCCATGCTTCTTTCCATCAGAAATGACAGGAGCTGCTCAAGCATCCAGATAAGAAGGAACGGACTTTGCAGCCGGAGCACAGCTATGCACCCACAGGGCTTGCAAATGGGACTGCGGCCGGCCAATCTGGGAGCTTGCTAACCATACCCAGCTAGCCCCAGACACCAAAGCCAATGCTCAGCCAATGTCAGTCTCTGGCCTCAGTTTCTTCATTTGCACAATGAAAGGACTGCATTCATCTCCCAGCAAACATCTAAGAAGTTCCAAGGAGCATTGTCTTACTGATACAGTGACTGCCAACTCTCTGGAGAAACAGAATGTCCCTACCTAAGGATTCTTTGAGAAGCAATGCTGAGTTATAAGAATTCAATCCATTCCCTTCAGAAGAATGTTTTCATTTTTCTCTCCCCAGATGGGCCAGCCCAACTCTACCATGACTGAAGCAAGTCAAATAGCTTATTAATGAGCTCCAGGGCTTCTGGGAGCAGGGCCCCCCTTCCTTTCAAAGGGAGCAGCACCCCTCTCCTGGGGAGCTGGCCGAGGTCTAGTTCACTTCACCTGTTGGCTCATAGAACACATTTGGGTCATTCTCTTCCTTTGCATGATCTAGTCCTAGACCGGAAGTTAGAGAGCTTCTCCTTTGGCTGGATGGTCAGGGAGGGCGGAGTCTGTTCAAATTCTTAAGCTGTCTACAAAATCACATCTCTTCTTCCCCACACATTTGTCTCCTTCACCCAACCTACCTCTCTGGAATGGTCCAAGAAAGACCAGCAGCAAATGCCCCTCTGGCTGGCAGATCAAAGAAGATGCTTTGGAATCAATGAGCACCATTCCGCCCCTGCCTGACTCTGAGCTCCTTATCTGTCTGGCGGGGGGTGGGGGGGGGGGGGGGGAAGAATGAATGAATGAATGAAATTTTTAAAAGAGGAAGTCTCACAAACTTTCTATGCATTCCCTCACAGGACTTTAGCTCAAAAGCTACTCTTTCACCTAGGCTCCCATTTTGCAAACCAATCACATTCTGCTTGATGGGCTCTTCTTACAACCCCCGTCAATGCCATCCCCCAGCTCCTTTGGTGATACTGAAGCAAAGCACTGGAGCATTTCCAGAGCCTGAAACAGGAACACACACACACACACACACACACACACACACACACACACACACAGATACAGATAACTCAGATCATTCTTAAGTATTCATTGGTTTGGTTTGGTTTGGTTTGGTTTTTGAAGGCAAAGTGAACGATCTGTGCCAAGCCTGGGTTCAAGTTCCATTCAATGGCTGTAAAAAGCAGATTCCTGGACTTGAGGTCCCTACTCAAGTACTAAATTGCATCATACAGGAAGACTCATCCCTGCTTGCTGGAGGTGAAACGCGTAGGTGTGTGGGGAGAGGGCCGCCCACTCACTGCATCCGTGGCGTTTCTTTTCCCCCACTGCCGGCCACTCCTGGAAATAATCTGACCCCAGAGACAGGAAGACACCTGAGCTCCGGAAGCCGGAAGCCCCGCCGGCTGAATGCTAAGAGTAGGACCCGCCCCTTTCTCCAACCCGCGGCTCAGGGCGCAGCCACCTCCACAGCGGGAAGCCCCTGGGCAAGGCTAGGGAGGGCTCTTGAGGATCAGGTCCCCTAAACCATTTGCTTCTCCATAAGCAAAAAGCCCAGTGCTGGGAAGCAGTTGGAAAAGGTGTCCATTCCAAGAATACATTTCCCAGGGTCCAAGCTGGAATTCTCACTGCTGAGAGACTAATCCCTGGAAGGATATCCCATGGACCCTGCTGCAGGAGCCCGGGAACGGGGACTTGGATGGTCTCTCCACTCAGCATCCAGGCGAGGAGGGCAAGGGCTTCCCAAGAGAAACGAGAGGTCAGCGCCAGGAGCTAAGGAAGAAAGAACTTCCATTGCTGACCAATGGAGTTTAACAAGAGGACAAAACCCAGCAGTTCAGTCACAGGGAAATGAGACATGATTATAGAGAAAGCACTTTCAAAACGAGGAAAGACAAAGCAGAAAGCATGATGGAACCTAGGGAAGGAAGAGTTAGGGAAAGCAAGAAGGAATTAGTCCTCAGGAATTCAGGTCAGGAAACAGGGAGCTGGGGCCGAATTCACAAGAGGGCGGCCAAGAAGGAGGCTCTTCCCGGAGGAAGGTGCGTCTTCTGCTCGGGCCCTCAGTCTGCCCAAGACCTCAGGATCTGGGTCGGCCGCCCTCTAGCCCTCTGGGTTCAAGGGCAAAGCTTGGGAGGCGACGCCAGGAATGGACACAGCGCAGGATGCTCCGTCCCGAATCGGGGACAGGGGGAGGGGAAGATGCGCACGGCAACTGCTGGGTCCCTGACAAGTAAACAGCTTGCCCTGAACAGGCGCGTCCACGTCCGGAGCCCGGCTGAGGGCCCTGCTCATCCTATCAAGGGCGGCAGCGGGACACCCCGATCCCCGCCCCCCCGGAGGCACAAAAGGGATGCATGGAGATCTGGAGAGCCGGAGAGCATGAACCAGCCCACACCCGAGAATCACAACGCGAGCGCGGCCCCCTGCCTCGGCCTCCCCAGCCGGGTCCGGTCCGCCCCGGGACGCGCGCGCCTCCCCCAGCCCCCACGCCCCTGGACCCCGATCGCCCCAGGCGGACAAAGCCCCGCGCTGGGCGGGGCGGGGTGTGCTCAGGGGGGCACTGGGACCCCGCAGACGCCCGCACAGGTGGGCTCCGTACCGGGTGTCGGTGCCGGGGGCGGGGCCCGATCTCCCTGGAGACGGTTGCCCAGGGGACGCGGCGGGCGGGTCCCGGAGCTACGCGAGCCTCCCGGCGGCGGCGCCGAGCCCGCGGGGGC